>NC_059429.1:131860720-132005720 GCF_021028975.2 Sphaerodactylus townsendi | reverse complement strand
ACATTTTACAGGCCTGACCAGAGGTGGGATCCAGCAGGTTCTCACAGGTTCCCGAGAGTAGGCTACTAATTATTTGTGTGTGCCGAGAGGGGATTACTAATTGGTGATTTTGCCACATGATTTTTGCCTTAGTTATGCCCCTCCTCTCAGCAGTAGCGCGCAGAACTTGAAGCAGTCTAGGAGGAGGTGCACCGGCGTGCGTGGCAGCCTGCTCCTGCGTGCATTCGTTTCCCGCCCAAGGACTGGCGCAGCGGCTGCGTCCTTGCCACAGCCCCGCCCAGGAATGCCACACCCCCGAAATGCCCGGCCACGCCCAGTCCCATTGGAGCTACGCCACAGTTTGAATCCCACCACCATGGGAACCTGTTACTAAAATTTTTGGATCCCACCTGACTCAAAGTGGACTCCGTTATTACCTTTCAGTCCGAATGTCCCCGAGATGGACGGCTGCTCCCCAGTAAACTTCTTAGGAGTTTTCTGTTTCCTTCCTAACTCGAAAAGGACAAATCAGAGATACAAATTTGGTCAAACACCTGCATTTTCACTTCGAGGCAAACTACCTATTGGAGCCCACTGGTGCCAATTTGGAAATGGATAATTTATTTGCCATAATTAATTCTGCTTTTTCTAGTAGTAACTATATTCTGTCTCACAAAAAGATATCAGTAGATTGTATATTTCTCCACTGCAGAACTCAACATGCTGGACCTTCTTTGTTGTAGAACGCTCCGCCTGGATCCTAGGGCCTACCTAGACCTGCTCCCTCATCCGTTCTAAAGTTTGATGATAGTTGTTCAATGAACTACAAGTGCTGTTGTATTAACGTACCATGTTCAATAATGCACAAAATAATGGTTTTTGACAAAGGCAGCGAGTGAAAACAAATGATAATTCTCAAATTCGTTTGGGACTATATTCTAATGCTGAAGAACACAGTTTTCTCAACCGCTACACCTCAACTGACTGAACTAACGTTGTTATCTGAGACAGAGTATAGACTCAAAGAACAGAACTGGAACACCTTTTCTGCGGAATCCTGTTTAGACAGAGTTGGGATCCAGCAGGTTCTCACAGGTTCCCGAGAGTAGGTTACTAATTATTTGTGTGTGCCGAGAGGGGGTTACTAATGGGTGATTTTGCCACATGATTTTTGCCTTAGTTACGCCCCTCCTCTCAGCAGTAGCGCGCAGAACTTGAAGCAGTCTAGCAGGAGATGCACCGGCGTGCGTGGCAGCCTGCGATCTATGCGTGCATTCGCTTTCCCCGCCTAAGGGGACCGGCACAGCGGCTGTGATAAACTTTTCCACAGCCCTCGCCCAGGAATGCCCCGCCTCGGAATGCCTGGCCATCGCTCGGCCACATGCCCCTCGCCCCAGCCCCATTGGCGCTACACCACAGTTTGAATGCCACCACCATGGGAACCTGTTACTAAAATTTTTGGATCCCACCACTGTGTTTAGATCCTTGCTTGGTTTATCACAGGGGTCCCCATCATGGTTTCTGTGGGTGCCGCTGCATCCGCCAAGACCTTTTCTGGCATCTACCTTTTCTGGCATCGACCAAGTACTCTGAGAAAGTGGGTGGGGTCTGGTAGAGCTTTCCCCCAAAAGGCTTCTGATTGACCACTGGAGATTTGGTTGATGGCACAAATTTTTTAAAAATGTTGCTTTGGTAGCAGTTACCACCAGAGGTGGGATCCAGCAGGTTCTCACCAGTTCCTGAGAGTGGGTTACTAATTATTTGTGTATGCTGAGAGGGGGTTACTAATTGGGTCTGCTTTTCCGTCAGAAATTCCATTAGGTCCAAAAATCATAAAGTCCTGTTGTTTCCTACGTGGCTGGTTAGCGAAGGTAGAAAATGGGATAATTCTCCCTGTTGGGCTGTTGTAAAAACATGTTTTAGAAATATGGCAAAGTTCCTTGTTTAAGGAAAGTCTCCTTCTTTTGATTTCTACAAACAAAATTAAGTATTTGAAAGTATTAAGTATTTGACAGGTAGTCAATTAGAGGAGAACTAGTTGTTTCTGTTGGCAGTAAGTAGACGATAGGACTTGCTATAATGAGTTTAAATTATGGACAGAAAGATACCAGCTGGAAATTAGGAACTTTTTTTTACAGTAAGAGTTTTTTACAGTAACAGAGAAATTATTAATGCCCCGCCCCTGGAATGCCCGCCCACGCCCCCGTCGTGCCCCGCCCAGCCCCATTGGTGCTACGCCACTGTTTGAATCCCACCACCATAGGAACCTGTTACTAAAATTTTTGGATCCCACCACTGGTTACCACCCCAGCAGAATAATCTACACTGTTTTACCGAAGTTACGCTGTAACAATCCTGCAGCAGCCATTTTGTGGCAGCCATTTTGTTGGTGTACACACCATGCCAATTCCCAATGTGTCTGCACCTAAAAAAATGTTGGGGACTCCGAATTTATCAGATTTCACTGGGCAAACTTATCTCCACAATCCTAAAAAAACCTTCTTAAAAAACAGACTACAGATATTCTCTTGAGGTATTTTAGGCAACTTAAAACAAGGATTCTCACATTAAAGAGGGGCAGCAGAAAAGGGGCAAAGTTATTTGCAGTGGAACTACACAGTGGCTCAGCTTCTATGGATTATACTTGCCTTGAAAATAACTGAAAAGCAAAATACAGCTTGCAGTGTATCAATGGATAATAACCCTATTTACATTTGACCTCCTGAGGATACAGGCATAACCTTAGACTAAAAGCCGGGGATTTTCAAACCATCATGTTTTAGAGGTCAGAGAGCCAGGAGAAATAAAGACATTAAATAACTGTAGACTCCTGTGAGCTCCAAGATGAGGCACCCTGTTGTATCTCTGCATGAGTCACTTGCCTTTTCCCAATCAGCCTGGCCGGGCAGCAGGGGAAGAAGAAGAAGAAGAAGAGTTTGGATTTATATCCCCCCTTTCTCTCCTGCAGGAGACTCAAAGGGGCTGACAATCTCCTTGCCCTTCCCCCCTCACAACAAACACCCTGTGAGGTGGGTGGGGCTGAGAGAGCTCCGAGAAGCTGTGACTAGCCCAAGGTCACCCAGCTGGCGTGTGTGGGAGTGCACAGGCTAATCTGAATTCCCCAGATAAGCCTCCACAGCTCAGGCGGCAGAGCTGGGAATCAAACCCGGTTCCTCCAGATTAGATGCACAAGCTCTTACCCTCCTATGCCACTGCTGCTCCAGGGAGGGATTCTTGCCTTTTTCTCAAGTATGGTTCAATCCCTCTCGGTGCTCAGGTGTAACAGGACTATTCACCCTCACAGGAGCTTTCCTGTTGTTGCTCTTACTGAGTCACCGCCCTGGTTTTCAACCAGGAGGGATGTCTAGACCAGAGCATCTTTCAGAAACGCCGAAAGAGTGAGGGGCTTCTGTTTGTTAAACCTTGCTTTCCCCTACTACCACAGGTGAAAAGCAAAGGGCATCTCCAAAGTTGATTTCATAAGTAGGAGAACCATGCCTCCAAAAGTGTCAGAAACAGCGCCCTAGTCTTACTGTGCTTCATTCTCTCGGGGTCTTCCTCCTGAACAACGGCTTGGCGGTTTGTCTGATGCTTGGAACTTCTGCCGCCCGACGGCTGCGTGGCCGTGGCCATGGCGTGGAACTCTTTGCCATCCTTCTTTGCAGCGGCGCACTCTCCGTTCTCGGGGCGCTGGAAGGCCTTTTCCACCTTGGCCTGTTTGGGACGGATGGTGTGGGAAGGCGCGTGCTCGGCAGCTCTAGGGAAAAGCACAGAGGGCTGATTTAAAGCAGGGCTAAGAAACCGCGGCCTTTCCGGCCCCTCCTTCCACCCCCAACCAAACGGGGCTTCCCTTGAACTCTGCCTCCAAAATCCCGGTACCTTTTCTTGCCACTGCCGCCTGCTTTGTGAACTTTGTGGTCTACCGGAGGGACCACAGCTGGCAACGGCCTGTCCAGGTGGTTCCAGATGTGATGCTTTTCCAGCTGGGTTTTGGAAGTGAAGGCCGCTTCACAGTACGGACAGGGGAAAGTCCGTTTCTCCAAGTCAGGGCCCTGAAAGAGAGCAGAAAGAAGGAAACGGGAGTGGCATCGGAAGAGAGGAAGAAAGGAATCGGGCAGCCTTCCAGCCTGAAGACAAGGCGGTGGATATCTTGTGCGCTTAACCTTTGGGCCATTACCACCTGCCGAGTATGCAATATTAGCATCAAATACCCCCCACAGCTGCAAATACAAAAATAGGGCACCAAAACAGCACTCCAGACTTTCTTGTGGCAGATACATTCATGATTTACGCAAGCAATACAGCTGTCTCAGGTGTTCAATTCAGCCTTTACTGTTAAGAACATAAGAACTAGCCTGCTGGTCAGACCAGAGTCCATCTAGTCCAGTACTCTGCTACTCGCAGTGGCCCACCAGGTGCCTTTGGGAGCTCACCTGCAGGAGGTGAAAGCAATGGCCTTCTGCTGCTCCTGCTCCTGAGCACCTGGTCTGCTCAGGCATTTGCAACCTCAGATCAAGGAGGGTCAGGATTGGTAGCCATAGATCGACTTCTCCTCCATAAATCTGTCCAAGCCCCTTTGAAAGCTATCCAGGTGAGTGGCCATCACCACCTCCTGTGGCAGCATATTCCAAACACCAATCACACGTTGTGTGAAGAAGTGTTTCCTTTTATTAGTCCTAATTCTTCCCCCTAGCATTTTCAATGAATGCCCCCTGGTTCTAGTATTGTGAGAAAGAGAGAAAAATTTCTCTTTGTCAACATTTTCTACCCCATGCATAATTTTACAGACTTCAATCATCTCCCCCCTCAGACGCCTCCTCTCCAAACTAAAGAGTCCCAAACGCTGCAGCCTCTCCTCATAGGGAAGGTGCTCCAGTCCCTCAATCATCCTCGTTGCCCTTCTCTGCACTTTTTCTATCTCTTCAACTGTTAGGTTGGATACCTCCCGAACACTGCTTTTTAAAGGGAGAAACTGAGCCTCTGTGATTTTATTCCCAGGGCAGGAAGAGCAGTAGAAAATTATTCTTCTCCGCGGGCTGCTACTGCAAGAGGGCGGAAGGGCCTGCTTTAAACTACAAATATCCTTCAGGCGACCACCATGACCAAACAACATTGTTTTTGCAACAGGTCTTGAAGTCAGTGTATGGATCTGGGGGGAAGGAGGAGGGGTGTGGGGACGATTTTCCGCCCCCCACGTGACTAAAATGGCCATAACCCTGGGACATTTGACCCCCATATGTCCCACTGGGGGTACACCCCTGCTCCTAAATAATAGTCCCTCTGAGGCTTCCTTACCGCTGTTCGGAAATTCACTCTTGCGGAGTAGGACTGAATCGCCAGCGAGAACTCCCCCTGCTGGGTGGAGGCCCAAACTGTTCGGCACCAGTACGATACCAGTGCAGCTTACAGGGAACATTGGTCTCGGCCCACAGAGGGCTTTCAAGGTCATAACCAGTGCCTTGAATTGGACTAGGAAACAAGCTGGTGGCCAAAATATGCCATTTTTAAGACAACTGAAATATCTTCTGTGTCTACCCCTGACAATAACTGCTGCATTCTGAACAGAGGAAGTTTCCGTGCAGTCTTCAAGGGCAGCCCAACGCAGAGTACATTACAGTAGTCAAGCCATGAAGTTACAAAAGAATGGATCAAAAGTTACAAAAGAATGGATCAGTACAAAAGTTTCAAAAGAATGGATCAGTACAAAAGTTACAAAAGAATGGATCAAAAGTTACAAAAGAACGGATCAGTACAAAAGAATGGATCAAATTATGGAAGGTGCTCTCGGCCACGATCCCAACATGCTTTTGTCAACAGCAAGACTAGGTCCATGAGGACCTCCAAGCCGGGAGGAAAAGCCCCCTCGGTAGACACTGTTAACGCACCAACAGTTTTCTAGAGCCCGATGTATTTGTTCATATAACAGGCTTCACTACTAGTAATGCCGATGATTACCGTATTTACTCAAAAGGAAGACAACCCTGAATGTAAGACAACCCCCCTTAAAAAACATTACACACACACAAAAATAATTTATGACTGGACATAACTATAAGCTGTATTCGAATAGAAGGCGACCACCTTTGCTCTTGGTAGCACGCCAAGTTGCGCATTTGAGCAAATGCAGTCATAAAATTATTAACGTTGGATTACTCTAATAAAACCAAAACATAACGAGAACAGGAACGTCTACATGGCCCACCATTTTGGGTGCGGACTGAGTAACACAGATAATGTCCTGGACAAACAGTCAAACATTGTCGGGGTTAACTGTAAGTCAAACCGCAGGCGATGCTGAAAGATTTATTCCATTGACAGCTTGCTTAAAAACGTTTATCCCAAAAGGGAATTGTCTCCTTGGGAACCAGCAGCCAGGAGTGGGCATTCAGAGTGAGTGTTTGGGGGGGGGGGGAGGGGGGGGGGTTAACCAGTTCCTCCATGGAGTAGGTGGATTCTAATCTGGAGAACCGGGTTTGATTCCCCACTCCTCCACCTGAGTGGCAGAGGCTTATCTGGGGAAGCAGATGTGTTTCCGCACTCCTAGGCTCATTCCGCACATGCAGAATAATGCACTTTCAAACTGCTTTCAGTGCTCTTTGAAGCTGTGCGGAATAGCAAAATCCACTTGCAAACAGTTGAGAAAGTGGTTTGGAAACGCATTATTTTGCGTGTGCGGAAGGGGCCTTACATTCCTGCTGCATGACCTTGGGATAGTCACAGTTCTCTCAGAACTCCCTCACCCCCACCTTCCTCACAAGGTGTGCACTGTGGGGAGAGGAAGGGAAAGAAGCTTGTAAGCCACCTGTGTGTGTGTGTGTGTGTGTGTGTGTGTGTGTGTGTGTGTGTGTGTGTATGTGTGTGTGTGTGTGTGTGTGTGTGTAGAAATCCAAACTCTTCTTCTTCTTCTTAACTTCACCAACTCTATCCGTTGCATTTGCTATATGGCCCCCCTGGAGAAAGCATATTTGTAATATATATATATAAACCTTTAATGGCATAATTAAAACAGCAACAATATACCAGAAAAATGGCGACCTCAGTGTAATGATACAATCTCCAGTACAGTTATAACCGTTTGCTGATGACAGAGCACAAAAAGTGAGCCAGCGCTTCCAATACACTTGCAGAACCACAATCCAACATCGTTACCACAATTGATAGATTAATATTATCAATGGGGGGTTTTAACTAAGGGTTTAGATATTTATTCCTGGCTAAACTGTGTAACGGGCAGGGTAATATCACGTGTTGGATTGATTCTGCGTAAGCTGAACTGCAGGGACAAAAGCTGTCATGAAAAGGCACTTTCTGTATTCTGCCCTGAGTGGTAGCTGAAGGGAGAATATTGCACCTGGTAAGGGTCAGGGGCTCGTCACTTAATTTGGGTTCTAAGACCAAATGGAAATACTTGGCCATGGTATAGGGTTTTAATGGTATACCCAAGTGCAAAGGGAGTAGCAGCGTTTGATAGCCTGCTGCATCAGGTGACTATACTTTCGAGATCATAACAATCTCTTTTTGATAGTCAGCTTCTAGCCTGTCATTAGCATTCATTAAAACCAATGCATCCAAGGATAGACTCATTCCATGGATTTTAGCCTCAACAAAGGACCACCACTCGGTTTTGGCTATGAAAGAAAGAGCCTGGTAGGTAAAGCTTTTGTGACAGTTGTTAAAGCACAATCGTAATATTTGTAATATTCATGTTATCTGTATGTTACCATCAGTGGGGCACATTTCAGCTCCAGTGGGAGAGGTGGGAAGGCGGCTGCGTGGAATGTGCGGGTGTTAATCAGGAATGGGGCTCCCTTGCACAAGCTGGTATTTACCAACAAAAAGGGACTCAATCAGCATCGCGTCCGGTTGAGCCCACAGACAGACACAGTCAGCATTGAACAGAACATAACGGTAAGTAAGGATCACCAAAATGGAACACAAACCTCTGTTCTCCTTACCCCTTGACAGCGCTGGTAGTGGTATTTTAGGCCATAGATGCTGGGGAATTCCAGCCAACAGCCAGAGTTGGGGCATTTTACCCGGGAGTGGGCTTTGAATTCCTCTTTCCACTGGTTCATCAGTGGCAGCTGAGAAAAAAAAAAGGAGAGATCCGTAAAAACGCACGACCCCACAAGATGCACTGAATTCTAAGGGAGGGTTTCAAGAGGAATAATTCATCCCTGCATCTATCAGGCTGAATTAACCAGAATGTGTAACTCAGTGGTGGGATCCAAAAATGTTAGTAACAGGTTCCCATGGTGGTGGGATTCAAACTGTGGCGTAGCGCCAATGGGGTACAGAGACGCGACAGAGTAGCTATGGGCAATTCCACGGGCGAAGGGAGGCATTCCTGGGGGGGCATTCCATATTGTGGCAAGGGCCTTAAGCCGCTCGCACTGCGGTCATGGCCGAGGAAAAGGACTGCACTTGGCGCAGGCTGCCACGCACGGTCGCATCTCCTTGCTAGGACTGCTTCAAAGTTCTGCAGCTGCCGGGTTGAGAGGAGAGGCGTAGCTGGGCAAAAAATCACGGGGCAAAATCACCCATTAGTAACCCCCTCCCGGCACACTCAAATAATTAGTAACCTACTCTCGGGAACCTGTGAGAACCTGCTGGATCCCACCTCTGGTGTAACTACCTGAACTCTGCTGCTACACCAAGATGGTCTATCGATCCCCTTCCAAATGGGAAGTGGCAGATAGCAGAAACACATGCTGAGGTCCAACGGGCAGCCTCTACTGAGGAGGGGCAACTCTGCTGTGTTTGCGCTTCAAAAAGTGCTGGAAGGATCCAGTCACCTGGCAGAGGGGCAGCAAAACTCAGGGAAGGCTGTCTGGAAAGAGACTGGCGAACCCAAACCAGGAGATCAGACAGAGATGCGACAGGCACCTTCCTCCACAGGTAGGTTCTTTGGACTCAAAGCCTTGTAACGGCCAGTGGTGGGATCCAAAAATTTTAGTAACAGGTTCCCATGGTGGTGGGATTCAAACTGTGGCGTAGCGCCAATGGGGCTGGGTGGGGCGGCATGGCAGTGGCGTACAGGCATTCCTGGGCGGCTGGCGCAGCAGGAGGCAGCACGCTGCTGCGGTCCTTGGGCGGAAATGAATGCACGCACTTGAGCAGAGCGAGCCACTTGCGCCGCCGGTGCACCTCCTGCTAGACTGCTTCAAGTTCTGCACTACTGCTGAGAGGAGGGGCGTAACTAAGGCAAAAATCACGTGGCAAAATCACCAATCAGTACCCCCCTCTCGGCACACACAAATAATTAGTAACCTACTCTCAGGAACCTGTGAGAACCTGCTGGATCCCACCTCTGGTAACGGCTCTCTGGCGTTCTGGAGTGGGGCTGCCTTTCATGAAAGGATGCCTCTCTCGGCCCTCGACACAACTTCAAGTCCTACCGCCAGTTTCCAACCCGCGGGACAAATAGCGGGAAGGCTGTTGAAGTCGTGATCACATCCTTCCAGCCCCTGCAGCCCAGACCCATCTGGACGTTGTCCACGATGTACTGGTGAAATCAAGATGTTCGCTCTCTCACACACACACCGAAGGAATTAATCACACGCCTCTAAACAGCACGCAGTCATTAAAACCCATCTGATGCCGCCGAGTGAATCAGACAGCCTTGCCATCCGTCCAGTCTGCTTACGGCTCCCCTGCCTTTTGGACAGCTGGCGCTGAGCATAATCCGCTCGCCCTCGCTCCTTTCTTACCTGTCCTGGTGGGCAGCTAAAAGGATCTCAAAGCATGAGACGAGAAAGGCCTTTCCAGCCGTTTCCGCACGACTGGTTTTAAACGTTTCCAGCCCTCTAATGCTGCATTTTTTCCCATGGTGTCCTGCACGTTTTCCCCCTATTTGGTTTTGGGAATGTCTCGAGTTCACCTTTTCTTAAATGCTTCCGAAAACACTTTTATTGCAATGTTTTCCCCTGACGCGTTTCCAAGCTAGCTTCTCTCACAGTACAATCATAGAAGAAGAAGAAGAGGAGGAGGAGGAGGAGGAGGAGGAGGAGGAGGAGGAGGAGGAGGAGGAGGTTGGATTGATATCCCACCTCACCACAGGGAGACTCCAAGGAACTGGACAATCTCCTTGCCCTTCCCCCCTCACAACAAACACCCTGTGAGGTAGGTGGGGCTGAGAGAGCTCCAAGAAGCTGTGACTAGCCCAAGGTCACCCAGCTGGCGTGTGTGGGAGTGCACAGGCTAATCTGAATTCCCCAGATAAGCCTCCACAGCTCAGGCGGCAGAGCGGGGAATCAAACCCGGTTCCTCCAGATTAGATACATGAGCTCTTAACCTCCTACGCCACTGCTGCTCCTTCAATCATACTTGCTTCAATCATACTGAAACATTTTCTTTTCTTGTCACAAAACCTGCCCATTATCCATGCCTCGACTTCCCCTCTGGCACTTGGGCTGCCATCTTCCCATCCCCCACCTCATTGTTCTGCCAGTAACTTTGGGTATCATGTAGAAATGATTCAACGAGAGAAAATGTAGTTAAAGGTTCTTACATGTATATCACTCTCCAGTCTCAGGGAGAATTTCTATAAAATTATTTAAGAGTACTTGTCACCAGAGAAATTAGCAAAAATGTGTACTAATGTTATGAACATGTGTTGGAAATGGTTGTTTTACCCTTTATGGTCTTGTAATAAAGCTAAATAATTTTGGATACAAATACATTCAGCAATCCAAAAGATTTTAAGGACTATCGTACAAATGAAACCTTCTGGATTTGATGGACAGTTTCTTTTTACATGAGACATCATCCGCAAGGATCTTATATTCAGAAAAAAAGGAAAACCATCTATACCCACAGTCGACAAATGGATCGTGAAGATACTGGAATTGGCTCAGAAGGCTCAGCTTACTTCTTTGATTAGAGAAAAGTACCGATTAAGTTTATCAATAACCGGGAATCCCTAGTAGACTTTTTGCTCAGAACAGAGAAAAACGAACTGATGATTTGCGGATCTGAGGACTAGGCAAATAAGGAAATGGGCATAACAGAGAAAAATGAATCCTGCTTACTCAGCAGTAATAAGTAAGGATTAATTGAATTATAATCTCATAACTGTAACTAGGGAGCAAGTGGTAAATTTTTAACTGTGTCCATCCATCCATCCATCCATCCATCATCCATCCGCCTCTCATCCATCCGCCCATCATCCATCCGCCTCTCATCCATCCGCCCATCATCCATCCGCCTCTCATCCATCCGCCCATCATCCATCCGCCTCTCATCCATCCGCCCATCATCCATCCGCCTCTCATCCATCCTTCCATCCATCCATCATCTCTCTCTCTATCATATCTCTCTTCTCTCTTCTGTCAGTCAATCGATCAATCAATCAGTCAATCAGTCAGTAACGAATCAGTCGGTCGATCAATCAATCAATCTTATCTATCTATCTATTCATCTGTTCATCTGTCTATCTATCTATCTATCTGTCTATCTGTCTATCTATCTATGGGTCTATCTATCTATCTATCTATCTATCTATCTATCTATCTATCTATCTCCATTCATCTATCTATCTATTCATCTATCTATCCATCCATCTATCCATCGATCCATCCATCCTCAAATAGGGCTCTTAAGGTGTAATTACTGTTTGTTCTACATATTGTATATATACAGACAAAACCCATTTAACAGATTAAAATAATTTTAAATGTAAAATTTAAAACACAGATAGATTCACAAATGGAAGTAGTTGTCAGCAACAGCCCCAATTAGTACCACTCCCAAGAAGGGGAAACAGAACATAAAGAAGTGGGTCCCCTGGATGGCAAGGGACTCGAGCGAGGAGATGGAGGAGGTACCTCAGTCAGTGGCTGGACACTCCAAAAGCCCGATTGGAACAACTCAGTCTTACAGACCCTGCAAGGGAATTCACCAAGATCCCGAGAAGAGCCCAGGACAGCTGGAGGGAGAGTGTTCCACCAGGCAGGGGCCAAGGCTGAAAAGGCCCTGGCCCGAGTGGAGGCCAGCCGCATCATTGAGGGGCCAGTAACCACCAGCAAATTGGTTTACATTTGGCACAGAAGAAATTGGGAGGTCTCCCTTCTCTTACAGCAGAGATTTATTTTTGTGTATATTTTTAGTCTGTTTCCTAAAAAACTATTTGAAACAAAAAAAAAACCACCGGGGGGGGGGGGTCAGGCTGACTTCTGCCCCACTTCTGATATACCAGTTAGACCAGTTATGACTCAGCCACCAAGCAAGTCTAGCCGTGCATCCCGCCTCTTGCCTGCTTCCCAGTGACCAGAAAAGATTAATGTAAACATGAAATCTTACAGGAATATCCTTCAAGGCTTGGCTTTCTGCCTTAGGTCTTCCTTTCTTTTTGCTCTCGATTTTATCGTTCGTTGCATTTCCTGCAGAGTAGGGAAAATAACTTGGTTTAGATCGACCCATCTGTCAACATAAAACCTGGTTGGCTATTCACTGATTTAAGAAGAAGAAAAAGAAGAGGAGACTCAAAGGGGCTTACAAACTCCTTTCCCTCCCCCCCCCCAGACACAACAAACACCCTCTGAGGTGAGTGGGGCTGAGAGAGCTCTGAAGAACTGTGACTAGCCCAAGGTCATCCAGCTGGCATGTACTGGAATGCACATGCTAATCTGGTTCACCAGATAAGCCCCCAAAGCTCGTGGCAGAGCGGGGAATCAAACCCAGTTCTCCAGATTAGAGTGCACCTGCTCTTAACCACTACACTACTCTGGCTCTCGCCCCGCAAATCTTGCTTGTCTCTAAGGTGCTACTGGACTTAAACCTAGCTCTTCTTCTGAAGACCAACATGGCGACCTTCCTGAAATTATCTTCACTCATCAAAATCCTTTTCCATGCTTTCTAGAACTTTAACTCTTCTGTGTGTACCTCTTCATTGAAACAGCTTTTAAAAGGGGGGGGGGGTAGACAAATTCACAGAGGAGAGGTCTATCAGTGGCTACTAGCCATGGTGACTAAAAGTAAAGGTGACAGGCTAGCTGGTCATGCCTGGTCCAAGGTCACATGGCGCAGATTTGAAGCTACCTCTGGGGTTCTGTCTTATTACGCATCCTTCGTAAGTGATCGGAGACGGGGAGGTGGCAAAGCGCCAGCCCAGCTGTGACAGCAGAACACACAGGCTTCTGAGGCTTCGCCGTTGTCACGCCCTCACCCCTGGTGAAGCAGACAGCAACCAAATGTAATAAGCAAGAGCCAGCTGACCATGAAGCGCCCCGCGTCAGGGAAGATGGAGCTGCTGCACCGCCTTGCGCCCCTAAGCCCCAAGGCAGTGCAAGCAGTTCCTCCTGAAAATCGGGACAATTTGTAGGAACCCAAGTGGGACGCGGGACAAATTGTCCAAAGGCTGGCACGGGTCCCACCAAAGCGGAATGACTGGTCAGCCTAGACTAAAGGGAACCAATAACATCCAAGAATCTCCATTGCACTCCGGCTGGTGTAAATAAAGTATTATTGACAAACTACTATATGTATAATATTGTCGTCTTATTTCATACCATATATCATCAAATTATGCATATATCATAATAAGAATCAGTCATAAATCCAAAATTCATAAGAACAAAACTCTGTTTTTTCATCCGTCTTGGTAAAAAAATCAATAATGAATTGGATCATATATATCCTACGGAATAATTGTCCAGTCTATGGCAGTCCAGTAATCCATAAAACATAATAAAGGAAAATAAAGGAAACGATTTGAGCATAATCGGCGTTTTTTGATCTGCACGCTGCACTCAAATTTTTTTTGTATAGACTAAAGGGAACCTCCACACTCAAAGGCAGTCAACCTTTGAGTCCCAGTGCCAGGAGGCAACGTCACAGGGAGGCCTCAGCCTGTGTGCCCTGTTGTTGGCCTTTCAGGGTAACTAACTGCTTGCTGAGTGGCACAAGAGGGTGGACTAGATGAACAGCTGGACTGATGCAAAGGAACTTCTTATTCTGTCCTTATCTGCCCGATCCTTTGGGCAGTGTGGCATAATGGATACACCAACAGAACAGACCCCCAGGCGACCCAGCTTCAAATCTGCACTTCGCCATGACCTTGGACCAGCGCAGCTCTCAGCCTGGCCTATCTCACAAGGTTGTTGTGAGAAAACGGAGGGGAACAGAATATTATTCTAACAGCCGCTTTGTGTCTCTATTTATATCTTATTGGATTTGTTGCCCCACCCTCTCCTGTCCAAAAAAGAGGATTAAAAGGAGGCTATAAAGCAGGCGAGAAAAGCAGAATATAAGTACAAAAAGGCATCGTCCTGAAGCCAAGCGTCCCTACCAAGCCGTGACTGCTCGTACGTCGGGCTGATCTTCACCTCCATCTTATGGCTTCCCTTGTCAGCGTTGGCTTTGCTGGATCCGGCAATTTTTTTCCCACCTCTGTAGGAATATGAGTCTGCCATTTCTAAAAGCAAAAACCGAGAAGATATACTCAAGCACACAAAAATAGACTTCTAAAAGGAACACACGAGGAAGCGGGGGACTTATTACGCTCAGCCACTGACAAGCTACAGGGTCCTGCTCGTTTGGAACTTTGAAGATTCCCTCCTTGCAAGCAAAGAGAACTAGGGGCGTATCTCCGCTACATCTAGTAAAATAGGATTCGACCCAGTTCCCCTGAGAAGATTTACTAACTGGAAGTCGAAGCCATTGTTGATTCCCCACTGCAACCAGCTTGATCCCAGCTTCGGTGGGCGGAATCATCCAAAGTGCCCTCTTTGCGCTCTGTTCCGGATTGGCTACTGTTCTCTGACCGCCATGTTTAAGTCTATCCCCACACACGTTATTAAAAAAAACTGCCACAGGAATGGAGAGGGGCCGAAGGTGAAGCGTTTTGATTGGCTGTAATGCGATGCCGAGCACTCAGCTGTGATTGGCTGAATGGGGGACTCTCCCACTGGCACCAGAGATTCCATACTCTACCTTTGGAATCGAAGACTGGAGTTAAGCGCTAGTTCCCTGGGAAAAAAGTAGCAGTTCCCAACTGAATTAGGAAATTTGGACCGTTACGAGAGGCTAGGCTTGGTACAAAACCTCGTCGATCCCAGTGGTTGTGCGGGAACTTACTTAGATTGACGCGGATTCGAACTTAGGTCAATATACTCATAAGTCGCGGAATCAACCCTAGGATACTTGATACCATGTCCCACATAAAGATGCTAGTTCAATTTATTGAGGTGCAGCAGTTGAGAAAATTGTATGCTTCCACTTCAGAATATAATCGTGAATGAATATGAGAATTATCGTTCATTTTGCACAGTGCCTTGGTCAACACCATTATCTCATGCATTGTTTTACATGGTATGTTGATACAAGAGCATAATGCCAAAATTTATTTTTACATTCAAACTTTCCAACAGATGTAGGGAGCAAGGCTAGGTAGGCGCTAGGACCCGGGTAGAGCACTCTACAACAAAGAAGGTCCGGCGTGATTTGTTCTGTGGCGGAGGAATATGCACTCTGCTAACATCTTTATGTGAAAAAGAGAGTACAGAAAGTATAGAGCAGGGGTAGGGAACCTGCGGCTCTCCAGATGTTCAGGAACTACAATTCCCATCAGCCCCTGCCAGCATGGCCAATTGGCCATGCTGGACGGGAGACTGATGCTTCCTGGAGCTATCTGTAGTTCCTGAACAACATCTGAGAGCCGCAGAAGTTCCCACCTATTATAGAGTATAGAAATCAGAATCCACTGACGGAACTCTGAACAATGCTACTTTGTAGGTATAATTATTAACTGCCTGATTTGCTTTGTTCCCCTTGTTCCCCCTGCAATGAGAACCTGTTATAGCTTACACCACCCAGACAAAGGATGTCTCTAGCCAGTAAGCAGTCAAAGGGATCAAAAAGGCCAGGCTACTACAATGCAGAGGTGGGATCCAGCAGGTTCTCACCAGTTCGAGGAAGTGGGTTACTAATTATTTGTGTAGAAATTGTGCGAGAGGGGGTTACTAATTGGGTCCGCTTTTTCCATTAGGGAAATTCCATTAGGTCCAAAAAATCATAAAAGTCCTGCTGTTTCCTATGTAGCCGGGTTAGCAAGGGTAGATTTAAGCGGGATAATAATTTCTCCCTGTTGGGCTGTTTTAAAACATGTTTTAGAAATATGAGTAGCGTTCCTTGTTTAAGGAAAGGGATCGCTTCTTTTGATTTCTAGAAACAAAATTAAGTATTTGAAAGTATTAGAGTATTTGACAGGCAGTCAATTATGAGGAGAAGTCGTTGTTTCTGAAATCGTTGGCCAAGTAGAGCTGACTATAGGACTTGCTATAATGAGTTTTAAATTATGGACAGAAAGATACCAGCTGGAAATTAGGAACTTTCTTTTTTTTACAGTAAGAGTTTTTTTTACACAGTAACAGAGGAAATTATTAATGCCCTCACTGGAATGCTGTAACCACGCCCCCATCCATTGCCCATGGCCTAGCCCTATTGGCGCTAAGCCATGCTGTTTGAATCCCACCACCATGGGAACCTTGTTACTAAAATTTTTGGATCCCACCACTGCTGAGTACCAACCAGGGCCAACCCCTGCTTTAGCTTCCGTGCGGATCTGATGAGATCGAGCTGGCCTGGAGCCATCAGAGTCTCACAGCAGATGAGCAGAGGTGGTTTGCCATTGCCTGCCTCTCTTAGCAACCCCCAACTCTTAGCAACCTTCAACTTCGTCTAAGTACTAACCAGGGCCAACTCTGCTCAACTTCTGCTACCTGATGAGATCAAGCTAGCTGGCCGTAAGAGTGAAAGCACAATACACATTGTCGAAGGCTTTCACGGCTGAAATCACTGGGGTGCTGTGTGGTTTCCGGGCTGTATGGCTGTGTTCTAGCAGCATTATCTCCTGACGTTTCGCCTGCATCTGTGGCTGGCATCCTCTGAAGATCCTCTGGAGATGCCAGCCACAGATGCAGGCCAAGCGGCATCAGGAAAGCTACTGCTAGAAGTGCAAACCATACAACCGAAACTCCTAGCGCCAACTTCTGACATTTTCTTCTGCTGAGTGTCAGAAGCCACTGGAAGTGGGTAAAGGGACAGCCTAAACTCCCAAACCCTCCAGACTGTCCTTCCAAAGCCCAGAGTGTCCGCCACGATTTGTAGGCAGACCCCCCCCTCCCCCTTAAGACTATCTGGGCTAACCTGTAAGGGAAGGTATCTCTTCTGGCCTGGCTTCGACACTATATTTAGGCGCTCTGCTTTGAATTGGTAAAAACAATCTTTATCTTCAAAATTTCATAGGTTTCCAGCTTCCAAATGCACCAGGAACTGATGGGCTAACCTTCTGTTGATAAGCAGGGAGCTCGCCCATCTGTTACCCAGCCCTGCTTTTTTTAAAAAATGGGTTCATTTGAACGCCCAAACAGACAAAAAACGATTCTCCTCTTTTGTTTCCTTTCTTATTTTTCATTAAGCGATATCAGGAGGGGTGGCGGTTTTTAATGTGAAGATCTCCGTGATAAATTTCCAATTTTCCTTATTAATGGGAAGCTGTTCTAAACAGAGAAGTGTGAAGCTTATCTGAATTCTCAGTAATAATAATTCGACTGGTCTTTCCTATAAATTACGAGCTTCAAGGGAGATTCCCTCTGGGAGCCTCCCCCTCGCCCAAAAAGCCCCGCTCCTACCAGCTTCGACTGAAAATGCTGAAATAAGAAATTCAGCCTGTGGGTTCTGAAGAAGTCATGACAGATCTGTGAACTGCAAGGGAAGATTCTCCAAGGCGGAACTCGGGCCCCTTCCGCACATGCAGAATAATGCACTTTTAATCCACTTTCAATGCACTTTGAAGCTGTGCGGAACAGCAAAATCCACTTTCAAACAATTGTGAAAGTGGATTGGAAGTGCATTATTCTGCATGTGCGGGAGGGGCCTCGGTCGCTTCTGAAGGTGAGAATCCAGAGGTGGGATCCAGCAGGTTCTCACAGGTTCCCGAGAGTAGGCTACCAATTATTTGTGCGTGCTGAGAGGGGGTTACTAATTGGTGATTTTGCCATGTGATTTTTGCCTTAGTTACGCCCCTCCTCTCAGCAGTAGCGCGCAGAACTTGAAGCAGTCTAGCAGGAGGTGCACCGGCGTGCGTGGCATTGAAACTAGCCTGCGTTGCCATTTGTTTCAGCCCAAGGACGGTATGCCTTGGCCGAGCTGCATCTGCTGCCTACAGCCCCGCCCAGGAATGCCGGTACGCCGCTATGCGATGCCCGCTCAGCCCCATTGGCGCTACGCCACAGTTTGAATCCCACCACCATGGGAACCTGTTACTAAAATTTTTGGATCCCACCACTGTGAGAATCTCATACTTTCCTATCAAAATGAAGCAACGTTCCCGTCCTTACAGGGCTGAGTTGAACACTCAAGAACATGAACAGTTTCATCCAAAGGGTTGGATTTAGATAGCACGATTCAGCACATGTGCTTATACCTCAAGGGAGACCACATGAAGCTATCTCATCCCAAAAGAACCAAGCTATACTGTCTCAAATAAAGATGTTAGAAAGGTCAGTTGATGAGTTAGTGGTAGGAGTAACTGCATGCTTCTGTATTAGAATAAAATCCTGATCCAATGAACTTTGATGAACTCTTTGCATTTATAACAACTGTGAACACTAGACCTCGTGTCGGGCTATCCACATTTCTGAACTGCTCTGGCTTAATGCTCTTAGAGTGTTTGTGGATAAGATTGTTGTTGTTTTGTACAGTTTGGTATACATTTATTGTAGGATGTGCGCACTTAGCACTTTATTTTACTTTTTCCACTTGCGTTTTTATGAATTAAACATTTGCACAGGTGTTTTGTGCCTTCCTACATTTGGCAGTCTGGGTACAGTGGCATATTTTTTTTTGGCTTTCACCGACTGGAGGCCAACCTCTTTTTGAACATAAGAACTAGCCTGCTGGATCAGACCAGAGTCCATCTAGTCCAGCACTCTGCTACTCACAGTGGCCCACCAGGTGCCTTTGGGAGCTCACGTGCAGGAGGTGAAAGCAATGGCCTGCTGCTGCTGCTGCTCCCGAGCACCTGGTCTGCTAAGGCATTTGCAACCTCAGATCAAGGAGGATCAAGATTGGTAGCCATAGATCGACTTCTCCTCCATCCAATCTGTCCAAGCCCTTTTTAAAGCTATCCAGGTTAGTGGCCATCACCACCTCCCGTGGCAGCATATTCCAAACGCCAATCACCCGTTGCGTGAAGAAGTGTTTCCTTTTATTAGTCCTAATTCTTCCCCCCAGCATTTTCAATGGATGCCCCCTGGTTCTAGTATTGTGAGAAAGAGAGAAAAATTTCTCTCTGTCAACATTTTCTACCCGTCAACATTTTCTATCTGCATGATTCCAACGTTCACTGTTTCCTGACTCTTTCCTGCTCTTTCTCGGCATTAACCCGTGGGCTTCGGCAGTCCCAAAGATAACAGAAATCAAAATCATTGGTGGCTAAGAGGGCTTTCTTGAATGCCCCCGCCTCCTTCCCCATTCCTCCCGCGTTTCCGCTTCCAGTCAATTTCCCAGGTATTCTGCCTAATGTGGTCTCAGGCAGAGAGCCAGCCGGCCAGCCTGCTCGACATTATTAATGAATAGCCCGGTTGCTGCAAACGGTTACATGGATCCGAAGGGTGGGGAGAGATAGAGCAGCCCCACAGATATAATGAGTTTTCAGCCCCGAAGAAGCGCTTAGCTTGAGAGACCCTGATTGCTTTTCTGGTTAGCGTTAGAATTGGGTTGCGTCTGTCCGCCCATGTTCTAAATTCCAAACCAGACTTCACGTAGCAGAGGACTGACTGCAACTTCCTTTAACTCCGGCAAAGCCCGCTCGAACGGATGAACAGTTTGCAAGCATCTGTGCTCGGGACAAACCGAATCTCCCTAGTGGGGAATTCGGCAGGAGTATGGCCAGACAATCCTGAGCAGCGCAAAAGAAACCTGATGGCCCCGGCAAATTTTGTCACCCAGATGTTCCACATGCCAGACAGACATGACTATGTACTGGGGGGAAAGGGAAAATATTGGAAAAGATAATAATGCTAGAAGAGTTTGGATTTATATCCCCCCTTTCTCTCCTGCAGGAGACTCAAAGGGGCTTACAATCTCCTTGCCCTTCCCCCCTCACAACAAACACCCTGTGAGGTGGGTGGGGCTGAGAGAGCTCAGAAGAGCTGTGACTAGCCCAAGGTCACCCAGCTGGCGTGTGTGGGAGTGTACAGGCTAATCTGAATTCCCCAGAGAAGCCTCCACAGCTCAGGCGGCAGAGCGGGGAATCAAACCCGGTTGCTCCAGATTAGATACACGAGCTCTTAACCTCCTATGCCACTGCTGCTCCTAGGAAAAGTTGAAGACAGCAGGAAAAGAAGACCCAATATTGTGTCTTCTCCAATATCCAAAGAGAAGACGAGAGCCCCACGTGGTATAACAGAGGTGGGATCCAGCAGGTTCTCACCAGTTCCCGAGAGTGGGTTACTAATTATTTGTGTGTGCCGAGAGGGGGTTACTAATTGGGTCTGCTTTTCCGTTAGAAATTCCATTAGGTCCAAAAATCATAAAGTCCTGTTGTTTCCTATGTGGCTGGTTAGTGAAGGTAGAAAACGGGATAATTCTCCCTGTTGGGCTGTTTTAAAAACATGTTTTAGAAAGATGGTAACGTTCCTTGTTTAAGGAAAGGATCCTTCTTTTGATTTCTAGAAACAAAATTAAGTATTTGAAAGTATTAAGTATTTGACAGGCAGTCAATTGGAGGAGAAGTAGTTGTTTCTGTTGGCAGTAGACGATAGGACTTGCTATCATGAGTTTAAATTATGGACAGAAAGATACCAGCTGGAAATTAGGAACTTTTTTTTTACAGTAAGAGTTTTTTACAGTAACAGAGAAATTATCAATGCCTCGCCCTCAGAATGCCCGGCCACGCCCCGTCATGCCCCGCCCAGCCCCATTGGCGCGACGCCACATGGGAACCTGTTACTAAAATTTTTGGATCCCACCACTGATTACCCACCATCTGAAAATACTTAGCAGCTGCCAGGTAAGGTGTTTGTACCTCTGATCTATACAAACCTTACCAAACGTTCATTTATTTTATTATTTTATTTCATTAATTCAATTTTGGGGCCACCCTTCTCCCAACAGCTCAGGGGGGCTTACATCCAGATCCAAGTCTAGTAAAATTCTGGTGCCCCTTAAAATTCGAGGAATAGTATTCGACACCATCCCCCATACTTAATATATAACCTAATTGTACTGGGGAGGGAAAACAGAAGAACAGAAGGAAGGTCAGTTAGATGGAACTGTTGCTGCCTTCAACCATATGCCTGGTGAACAGCACGATCTTACAGGCTCTACAAAATTGTAATGTCTCCCAGGGCCCTGATCTCACTTGGCAGGCTGGGGCCACCACCAAAAAGACTCAAGACCTGGTCAAAGACAGGCGGACAATCTGGGGTCCAGCGACCGCCAGTAAGAATGTGGCTTCATTTGTTCACAAATGTGTGATTTTTCACGACTATGTGACTCTACAATTATGTGACTTTAAAAAAGAAAGAAATTAAATTGATGAACAACTTCTAGCGATAAACCAATCCAGGGGAAAAACCCAACATATACATACTGCAACTCTTCTATCTCCTGTCTCTTCGTGAAAAAAAACTTTGGACATATTGAAACAGCTGATATGAGCTTTAAAAACAAAAACACCTTGAAACCTAGATACATATCCACAAAAAATAACCATCTCTTTGACTCCAAACTGTACTTAAATCTGGACAAATATTAATACTTGGAAATGACAAACCACTGAGAGAGGTGAGAAAGAACAGACATACTTGAGGAAGACCTATAGCAGTGATGGCGAACCTCTTTGAGGCCGAGTGCCCAAACTGCAACCCAAACCCACTTATTTATTGCAAAGTGCCAACCCAGTAATTTAACCTGAATACTGAGGTTTTAGTTAAGAAAAAACGGTTGGCTCTGAGGCGTGTATTACTCGGGAGTAAGCTTGGTGGTATTCGGTGGCTTTGCTTTGAAGCAACCGTGCAACTCTTCCAACGGTGAATCACGACCCTAGGAGGGTTTACTCAGAAGCAAGCCCCATTGCCAGCAACTGAGCTTACTCCCAGGTAAAGGATCATGCTTTAGTTCTTCGCATGAAAATCAGTGGGGTTTAACAGTGCTTAACAGGGTTACCTACACTGCTTCCCCAAAACTTGGTCTTAGGTTTAATGCTAATAATCAAGCCCAGTGGCCCAGGCCAGCCTAGATGTGGGGGGGGGGGGCACGTGCCCACAGAGAGGGCTCTGAGTGCCACCTCTGGCACCCATGCCATAGGTTCGCCACCACTGACCTATAGGGACACTTCTAGCCATGGAGCTCTTTGGCTTGGGGGTTTGGTGGAATCCCACTGCAACATGATGCCTCTAGCCATATTTCACAACACTGTCCCTCATCCCAGTATCTGGGAATTGAGGGGGAAGCTTGTTAATTGGGATGCAACTTTATATTCACTAAACCAAAGAATGAGTGGGAGGTGTTTCTTTTTAAATGCACAAGCACGTAGTAACCAACCCAACCTGGTAACCACATAGCCAGTGGATCATCTGTACTGGTCACAGATTCACAAGGCAGTAGGAATCAGAAGAGAACTAAGAATCAGAGTGTTGGAAGAGACCACAAGGGCCATCAAGTCCAACCCCCTGCCATGCAGGAACACACAATCAAAGCACTCCCGACAGATGTTCATCTAGCCTCTGTTTAAAAACCTCCGAAGAAGGAGACTCCACCACAATCCGAGGCAGTGACTTCCACTGTCGAACAGCCCTGATGGTCAGGAAGTTCTTCCTAATGTTTAGGTGGAATCTCTTTTCCTGCACCTTGGATCCATTATTCCGTGTCCTAGTCTCTGAGAAGAAGAAGAAGAGTTTGGATTTATATCCCCCCTTTCTCTCCTGAAGGAGACTCAAAGGGGCTGACAATCTCCTTGCCCTTCCCCCCTCACAACAAACACCCTGTGAAGTAGGTGGGGCTGAGAGAGCTCCGAGAAGCTGTGACTAGCCCAAGGTCACCCAGCTGGCGTGTGTGGGAGTGCACAGGCTAACCTGAATTCCCCAGATAAGCCTCCACAGCTCAGGTGGCAGAGCTGGGAATCAAACCCGGTTCCTCCAGATTAGATACACGAGCTCTTAACCTCCTACGCCACTGCTGCGGCAGAAAACAAACTTGCTCCTTCTACGACATGACATCCCTTCAAATATTTGAACGTGGCTATCATGTCACCCCCTTAACCTTCACTACTCCAGACTAAACATCCCCAGCTCCCTAAGTCTCTCTTTGTAGAGCAAGGATTCCAGACCTTTTACTATTTTGGTTGCCCTCCTCTGGACACGTTTTTCCGTCCCCATTTGCCAGTTCTTCGGGCTTGCCTCTGAACTACCACCACCTCAATTCGAGGAAGCAAGAATCTCTATTCTGGGTCAGACCAAAAACCCATATTGAGCTAAGGTCAATGTTTTAAGCAGTGGCCAGTAAGGGGTCCCATCAACTCAAGTAAGCATGGAAATTTGATGACAGCATAGAACAGCGGTGGCGAACCTATGGCACGGGTGCCAGAGGTGGCACTCAGAGCCCTTTCTGTGGGCACACGTACACAGAGTTCATCATGTGGGAGGGGGTGGAAAATCACCCCCCCCCCCACACACACACATATCTAGGCTAGCCTGGGCATGATCCTTTACCTGGGAGTAAGCTCGGTTGCTGGCAATGGGGCTTGCTTCTGAGTAAACCCTCCTAGGGTTGTGATTCACCCATTCGAAGCGTTGCACGGTTGCTTCGCCAAACTTACTCCCAAGTAACGTGTGCCTCGGATCCAACCGTTTTTTTCTAAACGAAAACCTCAGTATTCAGGTTAAATTGCCGCGTTGGCACTTTGCGATAAATAAGTGAGTTTTAGGTTGCAATTTGGGCACTCGGTCCCGAAAAGGTTCGCCATCGCTGGCATAGAATCACAATGTTGGAAGACAGCAGAAGGGCTAGAGAGTCTAACCTCCTGCCATGCAGGAATACACAATCAAAGACCTCTTCCAACTCTATGATTTTATGAAAATTTTTGGGGAGGGGGATGTTGAAGTTTATTCAGGTTTTTTTTCCACATCAAACTAACTTATTTTAACACCATAAAACGCATTATTATACGTTGGACAGATCATAACTCTTGCATGTTTGTTCATTCAAACATTTCTATTCGATCTTTCCTCGGGGTTCAAGATAATAATAGTTCAAAGCATTTTCAGTTGAAAAGCAAAAACAAAACAGCAAACCCAAAATCTACATAAGCAACTTAAAAGTATAACTGGCTTGCCTTTCCACAAGCAAAATTACTGTGGGCTTATACTAAAGAGAGAGACCTAAACTCTGTGCTACCTTAGTTTTCACCATCTGAGAGGCAAGCAGAAATAGTATTTGAAAACAGAGGCCCCTTCCGCACACGCAAAACAATGTGTTTTCAAACCACTTTCACAACTGTTTGCAAGTGGATTTTGCCATTCCGAACAGCTTCAAAGAGCACTGAAAGCAGTTTGAAACTGCATTATTCTGCATGTGCGGAATGAGCCAGAAGCACACATTTTGTAGTTTCTATGTATTGTCGAAAGCTTTCACGGCCAGAATCACTTGGGTGGTGTGTGGTTTCTGGGCTGTATGGCCGTGTTCTAGTAGCATTTTCTCCTGACGTTTCCTGTAGTTTCTGCTATCCCATCAGAAAATGCCTGATGCAAATAGGCCCAGTAGAATATTTCAGTATCATCTTACGGCTGTACTATGGCAAACATTTGCCCATTATCATCAATACCGATTACAGAAAGTTAATTGTGGACAAAATTAGTCACGTTTAAATACTAAATGGATCCTTGGAAATATGCGCTACACGTCTGCAGCACGCACGGGAATTATCGTTCCCTGATGCAAATTGTTCTACGGTGAAGATCTTTATGCTACAAAATCCGAGTTGAGTAAAAACCCGTCTTTAAAATTCTTTGATGCATTTTAAAGGAGATTTCCTTTTCCAGTGCAGGTAGAAAGACTGGAAAGGATGGCTCTGTAACGATGCAAAGGACTAGAAATTTCTACATTTTTACAATGCAGTCCATTGAAATGAATGGGCTTAGTATCCTTAGAATTCCACTGTAAGTCAGAATTCCACTGCCTTATTCCTACCTACTACCAGTCTAAATCAGGCCCTGGTTTTCTAATGTTAGCAAGTTTTTAGGGACGGATTCTAAAATGAGATTGCTCACCTCCTTGTCAGTCTACAGAGAGGCAGGGAGCAATGCTAAACAAGTCTATTCAGAAGCAAATCCCATTTGATTCAATGGGACTTACTCCAGAGGTGGGATCCAGCAGGTTCTCACAGGTTCCCGAGAGTAGGTTACGAATTATTTGTGTGTGCCGAGAGGGGGTTACTAATTGGTGATTTTGCCCTGTGATTTTTGCCTTAGTTACGCCTCTCCTCTCAGCAGCAGCGCACAGAACTTGGAAGCGAATCAGGCAGGAGGTGCACGTGCATGGCAGCCCTCGCGCCTGCATTCGTAGTTCTCGCCTAAGGACCCGGGCGCAGTTAAGCTGCTGTCCTTGCCACAGCCCCGCCCAGGAATGCCCCACCCCCCAGAATGCCCGGCCACGCCCCCGCCGTGCCCCGCCCAGCCCCATTGGCGCTACGTCACAGTTTGAATCCCACCACCATGGGAACCTGTTACTAAAATGTTTGGATCCCACCACTGACTTACTCCCAGGAAAGTCTTCTTAATGTACACAATATGTAGTGCCCTCATTCTGCTGCACATGTAGACCAAGTCCAAATTTGGCTTGGAGAAGGGAAATACTCTGCAGCAACTGGGAACCCGAAAAATTGCAAATTGCAGTCAAATTTACAAAATCAAGAACTTTCTTTTCTGTGTTATTCTTGGATTGCATCTTTTAAATATTTTTCAACAAAAGTTTTTTTAAAAAAAATGTTTA
This sequence comes from Sphaerodactylus townsendi, assembly GCF_021028975.2. Classification (NCBI taxonomy): domain Eukaryota; kingdom Metazoa; phylum Chordata; class Lepidosauria; order Squamata; family Sphaerodactylidae; genus Sphaerodactylus; species Sphaerodactylus townsendi. The sequence continues at coordinate 131,979,749 of NC_059429.1, read as the reverse complement.
AAAAAGGAAAAATTGTAAATTGCACTTACTGATATAGTGAAATGTCCAGAAGTTGTTAAAAGTCAGCATCCATATGCTGGCAATCTCAGGTAATTTTTAAATGTCTTGTTCATTCCAAATATATATATGTAAATTCATGGAATTAGCTGGATTCTCTGGTGTGTCCATCAAGAGTGGAAAATCTCCGCGTGTATGTGTGTAAATATATTAAAATGAATGAATACACACACACATACGAAGATTTTCCACTCTTGATGGACACACACATACCCATACATAGACAGAGAGATGTGTGTATATCCCACTCTTGATGGACGTATCAGAGAACTACCAATTCCGTGAATGAAAATCTCACTCATTGATGAGTTTTAGCACATACTGAACATTCCTTCCCAGCTGCAAGACCACACAAGTGAATCTCTACACACACATCCTACTTTGGACTTTCACTATAATGCTTATACCAGTGGTGGCGAACCTATGGCATGGGTGCCAGAGGTGGCACTCAGAGCTCTCTCTGTGGACATGCGCAAACAGAGTGTGCACACATCTAGGCTGGCCTGGGCCGCTGGGCTCGATTATTAGCATTAAACCTAAGACCTAGTTTTGGGGAAGCAGTGTAGGTAACCCTGTTAAGCACTGTTGAACCCCACTGATTTTCATGCGAAGAACTAAAGCGTGATCCTTTACCTGGGAGTAAGCTCGGTTGCTGGCAATGGGGCTTGCTTCTGAAGGTCAAAGCTCCCTCTAGAATTAAGTGATTCACTCGTTGGAAGAGTTACACGGTTGCTTCAAAGCAAAGCCACCAACTACCACCAAGCTTACTCCTGAGTAACGCACGCCTCAGAGCCAACCGTTTTTTCTTAACTAAAACCTCAGCATTCAGGTTCAATTGCCGTGTTGGCACTTTGCGATAAATAAGTGGGTTTTGGGTTGCAATTTGGGCACTCGGCCTCGAAAAGGTTCGCCATCACTGCTATGACGCTTATACATTCTTCCCAGATTTATCCCAGGCATTGAGGAACGGTTTCGGGGGAAAGGGGGTGAAGAGCACGAAAAGGCAGGATCAAGACCCCCGGGGAAAGGAAGCTGGCATGCATAGCCCGATCTTGGCAAATATCAGAAATATCAGGCCCAAATATCAGGGTCAGTGCTTGGAAGGGAGAAAAGATGGCTTTGCAGGGGAAGCCAATGGCAGAGTCCCTCTGCGTCCCACTGGCCTTGAAAGCCCTTCCTGGGGTCGTCATAAGTCAGCTGCAACTTGCCAACACTTTATAAACACGCATTAAGGCCCACAGACTGCTACTTCTACCTTAAAATCACCCATTCCACCACTGCACTAATATCAAGGAGCAGACACAAGATGTAGTAAGCCCAGAGGTGGGATCCAGCAGGTTCTCACAGGTTCCCGAGAGCAGGTTACTAATTATTTGTGTGTGCCGAGAGGGGGCTACTAATGGGTGATTTTGCCACGTGATTTTTGCCTTAGTTACGTCCCTCCTCTCAGCAGTAGCGCGCAGAACTTGAAGCAGTCTAGCAGGAGGTGCACTGGCGTGCGTGGAAGCCTGCGCCTGCGTGCATTCGTTTCCCGCCCAGGGACCGGCGCAGCGGCTGCGTCCTTGCCACAGCCCCGCCCAGGAATGCCCCACCCCCGGAATGCCCAGCCACGTCCCCGTTGTGCCCCGCCCAGCCCCACTGACGCTACGCCACAGTTTGAGTCCCACCACCATGGGAACCTGTTACTAAAATTTTTGGATCCCACCACTGAGTAAGCCGTGGAATTTTTATGTTTCCCCCTACAGTCCTGGTGATTTGGTCTCCACTCTGTACATGACATTTTCTTTTTTAACTTCCGTAAAACAAGCATTGATGACTGGGAAAGGCAACGGCAAACCACCCCATTAATGTAGTCAGCCTAGTAAACATCATGACGTGACGTCGCCCAATGGGTCGGTAAAGACCCACTGCTTGCATCTTTAGAAGAAGAAGAAGAAAAGAAGAACAGTTTGGATTTATATCCCACCTTTCTCTCCTGTAAGGAGACTCAAGGTGGCCTACAAGCTCCTTTCCCTTCCTCTCCCCACAACAGACACTTTGTAAGGTAGGTGGGGCTGAGAGAAGTCTGAGAGAACTGTGACTAGCCCAAGGTCGCCCAGCCGGAATGTAGGAGTGTAGAAACGCATCTGGTTCACCAGGTAAGCCTCTGCCACTCAGGAAGAGGAGTGGGGAATAAAAACCGGTTCTCCAGATTAGAATCCACCTGCTCTTAACCACTACACCTCTTCACCTAGAACAGGGGTCTGCAACCTGTGGCTCTCCAGATGTTCATGGACTACAAATCCATGTGTGATGGATTGGCCATGCTGGCAGGGGCTGATGGGATTTGTAGTCCACGAACATCTGGAGAGCCACAGGTTGCAGACCCCTGAGCTAGAACAACACTGTGGGCTGTGACCCTAGTTATCAGATTTTCATGCCCCCTAGCCTCCAAGAAGCTTAGGGTGATCTACCTAGTTCTCCCTCTCCCTCAACATTAAGGTGACCAGATGGTCACCTTTGTGATCCGGGACGGGGGAGGCGGCCGCGCATGCGTGCGCAGCTGCAGGAGCGCACTGCCTTCTGGGGCTTGCCGTTTCCCGCCCTGAGACAGGGCGGCAAACGGCAAGCTCCAGAAGGCCGTGCGCTCCTGCGGCTGCGCGCACGGGAGGCTGCCGCACTGCCTTGCGCCCCAAAAGGCAGTGCGGCAGCCTCCCAAAAATCGGGACAATTTGAAGAACCCGCGGGACGCGGGACAAATTGTTTAAAGGCGGGACTGTCCCGCCAAAAGCGGGATGTCTGGTCAGCCTACTCAACATCCTCATGACAACCCTTCGAGGTGGGGTCAGCTGAGAGGAGACGTCTGCCCAACATCACCCAGTGAGATTCATGGGTGAATGGGAATTTGAACCCAGGTCTGCCAGTTTCCAGCCTCGCATATCAACTGCTACACCACGCTGGCCCTCGGGCAGTCGACAGCTAAATTCCTAGGCCCGTGATACAAAGGAGCAGATTAAATCAAAGCGGCTCGCGTTCCCTTCCCTTTCTTCTGCAGAACTGTGGGCCTTTCCCTTTTTTTTCAAAGAAGAAACTGCACGGTATTTTGAGCGGAAAAGATTTCCTGCACGGCAGTTTTCAAAAAGATAAGCTCCAAAAACTGGTCTAATTCAGCTCTGGCCGCTTCCCTGCAAATTTGTTTGTGCATTTGCTGATTTGAAGGTTGCGTTTCCAGAGGATTAGCTACCAATCTCGGCACCGTGCGGCTAAAGCACGCGGGGGGGGGGGGGGGGGCGAACAATGATAATTGCAAAGGATATTCAACGCCATCGAGCATTTCTGGATAGGGCAGAAGCCTGCCCGAGGGAAACCACGGAAAACAAAACGTCCAGTCCGGAGGGCTCCCAGCGCTGACCCCACATTTCTGGACATACAGCCATCCAATCAACAGCCGACTCGGAACGTCTGGGTTCGAGCCCAGTTGGCCCCCTGCTCACAAAGAGGCCCCGGGCCGACTCCCTGTTTTTCGGCCCGTGAAATAAAAGCGACCCTTTCCGGATTCCCAAAAGCGTTCAGGATCGTCAAGCGTTCCACAAATGAAACCTGCTACACGACAAGGCGGCCCTAAAGCACCAGGGATCCATCTGGGAACATCCATCAAGCTATCTAACTCCAATATAGCTTGTCAGCGTGATGCTTGCTGCACAGCCCCCACCACCACCACACACACACAAGTTCACGCAGAAGGCCAGAAGCTCCCTTTCTTCCCTAATTATTCTGCCCCAAGGGTTCGGCTCTCTTCATCACACTAGAATATTATTTAGGAATATGGTCGGAACGTGGCGGAGATCTCAGCTGCTAAGCAGGGGTCGGCCCTGGTTAGTATTTGGATGGGAGACCACCAAAGAAGTCACAGATTGCTATGCAGAGGAAAACCACCTCTGAACAGATCCCGCCTTGAAAGCAGCAGTTACTTGCTAGCTGGATTCCCTACCCCTCTTTGTTTTATTTCCTCTTATTTTTCAGAGTTTTTCTAGCTTTGGTTATCTGCGGGTTTTCGGTTTTCCTCTTCTTCCACTACCCCCCCTCGCTGACCTGCCATCCTAGATAGTACTCCACCTGTAGAGCACCGATAGAAGAAGAAGAAGGAGAAGGAGAAGGAGAAGGAGAAGGAGAAGGAGAAGGAGAAGGAGAAGGAGAAGGAGAAGGAGAAGGAGAAGGAGAAGGAGAAGGAGAAGGAGAAGGAGAAGGAGAAGAAGGGAAGGAGGAGGAGGAGAAGGAGGAGGAGGAGGAGGAGGAGGAGGAGGAGGAGGAGGAGAAGGAGAAGAAGGAGGAGGAGGAGGAGGAGGAGAAGAAGGAGGAGGAGGAGAAGAAGAAGAAGAAGGAGGAGGAGAAGGAGGAGGAGGAGGAGGAGGAGGAGGAGGAGGAGGAGGAGGAGGAGGGGAGTTTGGACTTATACCTCACCTTTCTTTCCTGTAAGGAGACTCAAAGTGGTTTACAAGCTCCTTTCCCTTTCTCTCCCCACAACAGACACCTGGTGAGGTCGGTGGGGCTGAGAGAAGTCTGAGAGAACTGTGACTAACCCAAGGTCACCCAGTAGGAATGTATGTGTCCGGAAAAAACATCTGGTTCACCAGATAAGCCTCTGCCACTCAGTGGGGAATCAAACCTGGTTCTCCAGATTAAAATCTACCCACTCTTAACCACTACACCACGCTGGCTCTTTAATTTTTAACACTGTTAACATGGATGGGTTTTAATCATACCGTGTACATTATGTATTTTAATTGATTGTATTTTTAAGTTGTTAGCCATCCTGAGCTCGTCAGCAGTCAGGAAAGGGTGCGATATAAATCTAATAAAATGCAAGAGTTTAAATAAGTCACCTGTGGCTTGATAGCACCTCTCACCGCCAAGAGAACATAAGAACATAAGAACTAGCCTGCTGGATCAGACCAGAGTCCATCTAGTCCAGCACTCTGCTACTCGCAGTGGCCCACCAGGTGCCTTTGGGAGCTCACCAGGTGCCTTTGGAAGAAGAGGTTCATCTTCTTTCGGGGCCTTGTAATGCTTTGCTGTGACGTGGATGTTCCAAGCTAGCCTGATCTCGTCAGATTTCAGAAGCTAAGCAGGGTTGGCCTTGGTTGGTATTTAGATGGGAGACCACCAAGGAAGTCCAGGTGGTGCAGAGGAAGGCAACGCCAGATCTGAACGTCTCCTACCTTCAAAACCTCATGAGGTCACCGTAAGTCAGATGTGACTCCATGGAAGTTTCCGTCACCAACAGTCACTATATCTTGTTGGGACAAAAGTATTATCCCTGACCTCGGTGGCCCAGGCTAGTTAGAGTTCACCAGATCTCAGAAACTATACAGGACGAGCCCTAGATGGTGGAACACCAAGGAAGCCCAAGGTCACTACTCAGAGGCAGGCAATGAAGTTTGGATTTATACCCCACTTTTATCAAGCATAAGGAGTCTCAAAGTGGCCAACAATCACCGTCCCTTCCTCTCTCCACAACAGATCCCTTGTGAGGTCCATGAGCCCGAGAGAGTTCGGAAAGAACTGTGATCAGTCCAAGGTTCACCCAGCAGGATTCAGGTGGAGGAGCCGGGAAACAAACCTGGTTCTCCAAATTAGAACCTGCCACTCTTGTGGAGGAGCCGGGAATCAAACCTTGTTTTCCAGATGGCAGTCCATGCTCTCAACCCCTGCCCCAATGGCAAAGCACCTCTGAATATTTCTTGCCATAAAAACCCTAAGGGGGGTCTCCATAAATCAGCTGGGATTTGACGGCACTTTCTGCCACCAACAGAAGGAAAACTGCAAGGTGCCTGCCAGGGAAAACTAGCGTAGAAGAAGGTAATGAAGAAGAAGAAGAAGAAGAAGAAGAAGAAGAAGAAGAAGAAGAAGAAGAAGAAGAAGAAGAAGAAGAAGAAGAGGAGGAGGAGGAGGAGGAGGAGGAGGAGGAGGAGGAGGAGGAGGAGGAGTTTGGATTTATATCCCCCCTTTCTCTCCTGCAGGAGACTCAAAGGGGCTGACAATCTCCTTGCCCTTCCCCACTCACAACAAACACCCTGTGAGGTAGGTGGGGCTGAGAGAGCTCCGAAGAACTGTGACTAGCCCAAGGTCACCCAGCTGGCATGTGTGGGAGTGCACAGACTAATCTGAATTCTTCAGAGAAGCCTCCACAGCTCAGGCGGCAGAGCTGGGAATCAAACCCGGTTCCTCCAGATCAGATACACGAGCTCTTAACCTCCTACGCCACTGCTGCTCCTGCATGAAAAGCCAGGATGAATACAAGCAAATGTCGGGACACGTTCTGAATACAGTCACAACCCAGGGTCCGCTTTACCTGGCCACCCGTCCCAGGCCATGGGGCACCAACGGCGGAGAAGGCAGACGAGAACGCAGCATGAATGGGCGCTTTCACAGCTGGCGGATAGCCCGCGTCTTCCCGCCATAAAGTTGCCACCAACCGTGGTCAAAAGCCAAGTTCTGCTTAAGACAACCACCTTAAATTCATGCCACGTTGCTGCTCTTCTCATCAACATCTATGATCCATCCCATCCTGAAAGGCCGTCCAATCTGCCTCGGCATCTCTAGATTCGCCTTTCCCACGATCGACATACTCCTATGCGGCGTGGCCTTCCTGAAGCCACTACTAAGACCTCTGCTCGGCTGAGGTGACACCAGGCAGAGTTCTTCAAGAGGACTTTTTATTGACACAGTTAAAATTTCCTTCCCTGACCCCAGATGGCCCAGACTAGCCCGATCTCACGACATCCTTGGAAACTAAGCAGGGTGGGCTATGGTTCGGCCTCTGTTGGGAGATCATCTGGGGAAGCCCAGCATGGCTACCTGGAGACACAAAATGGCAAACCACCTCTGGCCATAAAACCAGTGGTGGGATTCAGCCGGTTCAGCACGCTTAGGCGGGAACGCAGTTTGTTAAAATAGTGCTTGTATGCAGCCAGTTTGTTAAGTTATTTGAATCACGAGACCATAGGAACGAACTATGGATAGGACCCAGAGTCCATCAATTCGGCCTTCTGCTTTACCGCTGCCGGTACCAGGTGCGATTTCCACTATGCAGGAGGTGAAAAGCAATGACCTTAAAGGTGGCAGAAAGAGCCTGCTGGATCAGGGCAGCGTCCATCTGGTCGCCGGACTCTGCTACTCGCGGTAGCCCTACCGGCGGGTGCCTTTGGGAGCTCACCTGCAGGATGTGAAAGCAATGGCCTTAAGAACATAAGAAAGAGCCTGCTGGATCACACCGGCGAAATCATACGGTCGGCACTCTGCTACTCGCAGTAGCCTGAGGGTACGCTGGGGAGCTCACCTGCAGGAGGTGAAAGCAAGGGCCTTCTGCGGCTAGAGCTGCTCGCAGAGCACGATTAACGCTGAGGCATTTGCAATCTCAGATCAAGGAGGATCAAGATTGGGAGCCATAGATCGACTTCTCCTCCATAAATCTGTCCAAGCCCTTGTTAAGCAGTTGTTAAATTATTTGAATCCTACCACTGCACAAAACCCCCGACTTTCGATATCCCGGCAGCCTGCTTTTCGACCAGTTTTGCAGAATGGAGGGCTCGAAATGCTTTCGAGGAACAGATCATGTTTGAAGAGGAGTGTTAAGAAAACAAGAGAGAGAGGCGGCACGAGAAGGCCACATGGAAGTCATTTCGCAGCCAAAACCTGGCGAAGTACTCGTTGCCCCTTAAGGTCGCCCCCGCAGCCGCTTCTTTTCCAACTTTCTATTTCCATTTCCAGACAGTTTGGACCCTGAAGTCCAGGCACGTGGGGAGAAGAACGGGTTTCAGCTTCTGCTGGAGCTGGCGGGGTGTGGGGACATGAATCACACTCTCTTACCAAGGCCTGTCTCTGCGGCGCAGGCCGGCCTCCTCCAAAGTTGCCTGTTGCTATACTGCCGCAGCACAGGAATAGCAGAGGAGAGCATTTGTGCATGGTGGCATGGTCCTAGAGGGTCCCGATTGCACCCTGGACCAAATGTCCACAGCACATCCAAGCACTACAAAGGCACCTGGTGGGCCACTGCGAGTGGACTCTGGTCTAGATGGACTCTGGTCTGATCCAGCTGGCTTGTTCTTATGTTCTTACTTGCAAACAGTTCATTCCAGCATCATCTCTGTGGCACGGCCAGACATGGGGTGCCCTTACTGCACAGGTGTCAAACTCGCGGCCCGCCAGATGTTATAGACTACAGTTCCCATCATCCCCTGCCAGCATGATGCTGGCGGGGATGATGGGAATTGTAGTCCATAACATCTGGAGGGCCGCGAGTTTGACACCTGTGCCTTATTGGATCACACACTGCTTTGGGGACCAAAACGGAGTAGCTTCATTTCTTGAGCCATTGATCCTGACCCTACAATTCCAGATTCTCCGCTACTTGCCGCCTGGTTCCTGTTTGTCCCATTAAAAAGTCTCTTTGGCCTTCCGCTCTCAGATGCACCTTTGACCGACACCAGCGCTGACCTCTGCTGCCCTCCGGCCCTGCAATTGAGACCCCCTCCGTCAAGCCAAAGCCCACCGCTCCTTCAGGACAGTCTCAGGTGCAGCTCACCTGTGTCCCAACCTTTTCGCCCCACCTTGACAACTCCAGGGCAGCTGCCAACCTTGACCTGGGGGCGGGGGTACGTTTCCCTCACCTGTCGCTGCAAGGGGCAAGGCTGCCTAGTTGGGGAGGGGGGTACAGGCGGCAGGACGGCCCCGATCCCACCCCGGGAGCCGCCAATTCTCCTGGCCCCCCTGCGATTTCCCTCTTTTCTTCTCTTTCCCTTTGCAGATTTCCCTGGCTCATTGTGGTGTTTTTTTTTGGGGGGGGGGGTCTTGTTCCTTCCTCAAACCCACAGACAGATCTTCCTCTTCCTCCTCTTTTTTTTTGGGGGGGGGGGAGAGTGAGCTTGTTCCCTCCCTTCTTCCTCCCCACCCTCTCTGCTTGCAAGGGTGCAAATAGGGTTTTTCTCCCCCCACCCCACCCCACCCCACCCCGGTCTCCGCTCGCAGGGGGAGAAAGCCCCGGGGAAGCGCAGGAGCCGGACCCACAGATAAACGAAATAATAAAAAGATATTAAAATAACGCAAGCGGGCAGAAGGGGGGGGGGGCTTTTTTCTTTCTTTCTTTTTTTTGCAAAAAGAAAAAAGAGGGGGGGGGTTAGAAAATAAATAATTCCCAGCCCCGGAAAAGCACTGAAGCAAAATGGCGACTTTTTACCCCCCCCCCTCTTCGCTATGTAGAAGGAGGAGAGAGGGAAGGAGGGATGGAGGAGAAGGGGAAGCGCGGAGGAGAAGAGGAAGGGGGGAGAGCCCCGGGCAAGAATGTTGCCAGCGAGGAGGAAGAAGGAGGAGGAGGAGGAGGCCGCCCAGCCAGATCAGCCAGCCAGGCCGGCCCGGAGGGGGGGGGGGTGCGGGCGGGGTGGGCCAGGAAGGAGGGAGGGAGGGGAGGAGGGAGGGCGAGGGCCGGGCCGGGCCGGGGGGTGGGCAGGGGCTGCCTTACCTGGGGGCGTCCGGCGCGCAGCTCCCGCCGAGGGACCCCCCGGGCCGCGCAACCCGCCCGCGGCCGCGCCAGGCGAGCGGCTCATGCGCCGCGATCCCCTCCCCTCCTCCCTCTCCTCTCCCCCTTTTCTCCCTCTCCTCCCCCCCTCGTCCTTCCCTTCCCTTCCCTCGCCTCCTTTCCCCCCCCTCTTCTTCTTCTTCCTCCTCCTCCTCCTCCGCTCGCTACCTTTGACAGCTTCCCAGGCGCAACTCTCGCGGTATTCCTGCCCGGCGCGGATCGGCCCCCTCCCCTCGCCTCCCTTCCCCTCCCTTCGCCTCCCCTCCCCGGCCGGGAGGGGGGGGGAGTCGGGGGGGAGACGCCCTTGGCAGGTGCTGCAAGCGGGGAGGGGTGGGCTCGAACCCGCGGTGGGGACAGCGGGACCTTTGGCCCCACACCCCAGGGGGTGGGTTTGCAGTTCCGCGGACGGGGGCAGGAGGAGATCAAAGTTTGCCCAAAGCGCAGGAGCTTCAGTTTGGGGGCGCGGGGGCGACGGGGAGAGGGGTCACAAGGGGTGGGGGGGGACACACACATCCTTGGTAGGTCAAGGAAGGAGGTGGGTGGCCCTATAGAGGGTCAACGTGCAGCGGCATGGGACGGGCACTTCGACAGTGGCAGAAGAGGGGGGAGGACGAAGCTCAAAGTTTCCTGGAGACCCCCCCCCCAAATTCTTATGACCCAAAGCCCCATATAGGATTAATCTGCAGTGGCATTAGGTCCACATAGGTGTCAAACTGGCGGCCTTCCAGATGTTGTGGACTACAGTTCCCATCATCCCCTGCCAACATCATGCTTGGCAGGGGATGATGGGAGCTGTCGTCCATAACATCTGGAGGGGCACGAGTTTGACACCTGTGCATTAGGACGTGTGGTTCGACAGGGGTAGGAGAGTTCCGTTTGGGGTGCGGTAACCGGGGGAGAGGGGTCAGAAGGGGATACCCCCTTGGGAGATCAAGGAAGGGGCGGCTTGGATTGAATTAGGGGGGTGGGTGGTCATACCCCGTTTCTCCAAAAATAAGACATCCCCCGAGAATAAGACGTAGTGGAGGTTTTGCTGAAGTGCTAAATATAAAGCATCCCCCGAAAGTAAGACGTAGCAAAGTTTTTGTTTGGAAGCATGCCCGACGAACAGAACACCAGAGCAGGCAGCTGTGGAGCGGAGAAATAAGACATCCCCTGAAAATAAGACCTAGCGCATCTTTGGGAGCAAACATTAATATAAGACACTGTCTTACTTTCAGAGAAACACAGTATATAGGGCTAATATAGGAGCAGCAGTGGCGTAGGAGGTTAAGAGCTCGTGTATCTAATCTGGAGGAACCGGGTTTGATTCTCTGCTCTGCCGCCTGAGCTGTGGAGGCTCATCTGGGGAATTCAGATTAGCCTGTGCACTCCCACACATGCCAGCTGGGTGACCTTGGGCTAGTCACAGCTTCTCGGAGCTCTCTCAGCCCCACCTACCTCACAGGGTGTTTGTTGTGAAGGGGGAAGGGCAAGGAGATTGAGTCTCCTGCAGGAGAGAAAGGGGGGATATAAATCCAAACTCCTCCTCCTCCTCCTCCTCCTCTTCTTCGTCGTCGTCGTCGTCGTCGTCATCGTCTTCTTCTTCTTCTTCTTCTTCTTCTTCTTCTTCTTCTTCTTCTTCTTCTTCTTCTTCTTCTTCTTCTTCTTCTTCTTCTTCTTCTTCTTCTTCTTCTTCTTCTTCTTCTTCTTCTTCTTCTTCTTCTTCTTCTAACCTATATACTATGCAGTGGCATAGAACGTGGCCTTCGATGGTGGCAGGAGACCGGGGAAGACGGAGCTCCAAGTTTCCAAGAGGCCTTTGCCACCCACATTTTTGTGACCCGAAGCCCTATATAGGGTTAATGCGCAGTGGCGTGGGACGTGTGCTTCGATGGTGGCAGGAGAGTTCCGTTTGGGGTGCAGCCACCGAGGAAAGAGGTCGCAAGGGTGGGCACCCTTTGGAGATCAAGGAACGGACAGCTTGAATTGAATTAAGGGGCGGGTAGCCCTGTGTAGGGTTAATGCGCGGTGGTGTGGGTCATGTACTTCCACAGTGGGAGGAGACTCAGGAAGAAGAAGCTCCAAGTTTCCTGGAGGCCTGGTCCACCCAAATTCATGGGACGCAAAGTGCGTGAGCTTCTGTTTGGGGGGCAGGTGCCAGCTGGGGGATGAGGTCACAAGGGGGTGAAACCCTCGACAGGTACAGGGGATCACACCTTAAATTGCATTCGCATGTTTCCTGGTCCTTGTTCACCTGCAGTTGTGTAAGACACGCACCTTGGCAGTGTCAGGAGACTGGGAGAGAACAAAATCAAAGTTTGTCGGAGGCAATCACCACCCAAATTCTTTTTTTAATGCTTTATTTAAATTCCATAAACATATAATACCCTGTTTCCCCGAATTTAAGACATCCCCTGAAAATAAGACGTAGTAGAGGTTTTGCTGAAGTGCGAAATATAAGGCATCCCCCAAAAGTAAGACGTAGCAAAGTTTTTGTTTGGAAGCATGCCCGACGAACAAAACACGGAAAAATAAGACATCCCCTGAAAATAAGACATAGTGCATCTTTGGGAGCAAAAATTAATATAAGACACTCTTATTTTCGGGGACACACGGTAGATACCACAATACAATATTTTTCATTCATATATCTTAACTGAAGAAAAATAAAGGAAGAGAAAGAAAAAAGATAGTCAGAAAAGAGAAAAAGAGAGAGAAATCAACATCATGGAAAAGAGAAAGGAAAAAGAAAGAAAAAAATAAGAATAAGAATGACAATTGGTCAACTTCCACCCTTCATTTTCTCAAAAAGTCTAATATAAATATTTAACATCTTTATATCTCAGATTCGCCGGCTTCCGTCTGTACATACTTTATTGTTTTTAGAATACAATTATTAAACAAAAGGAATATTTTGGACAGTATATTTTTGTTTTAGATATTTAATCCATTGATCCCACTGGTTTTTTGTATTATAAGTTTTTTTTCCCAGTTCTTCATTCCTCTGTAATTGAGCAGTCTTTACTAACTCTAACATTTTCAAGCGCCAGTCAAATATAGTTGGGATATTTGAGGTTTTCCAATTTTTGGCAAGCACTAATCTGGCTATCACCACCCAAATTCTTGTGGCGCACTACGCACGAGCTTAAGCTTGGTGTGCAGGCGCAACGGGGAGAAAGGTCGCAAGGGGGGACTCTTTGGCAGGTACAGGTGGGACACACCTTGAATCGAATTAGTTTTCACCTGCAGTTGCTAGAACATGCGCCTCAATGGTGGCAGGAGACTGGGGAAGAAAGAAATCAGAATTTATTCTCACAATACTAGAACCAGGGGGCATCCATTGAAAATGCTGGGGGGAAGAATTAGGACTAATAAAAGGAAACACTTCTTCACGCAACGGGTGATTGGTGTTTGGAATATGCTGCCACAGGAGGGGGTGATGGCCACTAACCTGGATAGCTTTAAAAAAGGCTTGGACAGATTTATGGAGAAGTCGATCTCTGGCTACCAATCTTGATCCTCTTTGATCTCAGATTGCAAATGCCTTAACAGACCAGGTGCTCAGGAGCAGCAGCAGCCGCAGAAGGCCATTGCTTTCACCTCCTGCATGTGAGCTCCCAAAGGCACCTGGTGGGCCACTGCGAGTAGCAGAGAGCTGGACTAGATGGACTCTGGTCTGATCCAGCTGGCTTGTTCTTATGTTCTTATTGCATCTTCAATTATTGTTTTTCCCCGGGAGGTGCTGTGGAAGGATCCTTGCTCCCAAAATTCAGCGGGGCCTTGCTCGTGAACTGTGGTCTGCAGGTGTGGCAGGGCAGAAAGGTTGCAACGGGACAGGTACTCCAGGCAGGGAAGAGGTAGAAGGGTGAGACTGCTTGAATTGAATTGCATTTTGTTTTCTTGCCCTGTGTCATTTATTATGAGGACTGGATATGACATAAATGCACTGGCGTAATGCCCATTGGGCAAGGTGGGCAGCTGCCCAGGGCATCACCTTGTGGGGGGCATCAAAATGCAGGGTTCGTTTTTTGGTATTTTTAGTGGTTTTCCATTTTTGGCCTGCAGGGGGTGCAGTTTTTAGGCTTTCAGCGTATCATCAGGAGACTGTTCTTGGCGCCAAATTCAGGTTTGGTGAGGTTTGGTTCAGGGAGTCCAAAGTTATGGACTCCCAAAGGGGGTGCCCCATCCCCCATTGTTTCCAATGGGAGCTAATAGGAGATGGGGGCTACAGTTTTGAGGGTCCATAACTTTGGCCCCCCTGAACCAAACTGCACCAAACTTGGGGGGGAATCATTAGGGCAGTCTCCTGATGAGATCCTGAAAGTTTTGAGACTGTGCCTTCAAAAATGTAAGTTCGGGTAAGTTGGGTCTTCTATTGATTATAATGTAGAAAATTGTTGTAGAACAGATTTTCTTGGGCAATTGTCAGGATGTTCTAGCAGGGAGAGCATTCTTGGATACTGTGCTGCTCCAAAGCTTCAGGGTATCATCAGGAGATTGTCATGTGATGGCACCCCCTGTAGTTTTGTGCAGTTTAATTCAGAAAGTCTGTTATGGACCCTCAAAAGGGTAGCCCCCAGCTCCTTAGCAAAGAATGGGGGATGGGGTACCCCCTTTGAGGGTCCATAACTTTGGACCCCCTAAACCAAACTGGACCAAACATTGGGGGTACCATAAGGACAGTTTCCAGATGATACCCTGACATTTTGGTGCCGATACATCCAAAAATGCGCCCCCTGCAGGAACATTCCAGAAATTTGCCCAAGAATCTTTGTTCTGCATTGAGTTTTCTGTATTGCTGTCCATGGGGGTTACAGGCTGGGGGGGGGGCATTTCTGAAAGCACAGTCTCAAAACTTTCAGGGTCTCATCAGGAGACTGCTCTAATGATTCCCCCCAAATTTGGTGCAGTTTGGTCCAGGGGGGCCAAAGTTATGGACCCTTAAAAATGTAGCCCCCATCTCCTATTAGCTCCCATTGGAAACAATGGGGGATAGGGGCACCCCCTTTGGGAGTCCATAACTTTGGACTCCTTGGACCAAGCCTCACCAAACTTGGGGAGTAGCATAAAGACAGTTTCCTGATGATATGCTGAAATTGTGGTGCTGATATGTCTAAAAATGCACCCCCTGCAGGCACCAATGTCCTGGTGCAAAAAAAATTTGGTTGTGGTAGAGTGGCCGCCCACGGGGCGGGGGGGGGGGGGCATCCAACTCAGGTTTTGCCCAGGGCTACAGTTTGCCCAGGGCTGCCTCGTTACGCCCCTGCATAAATGTGACTTGGATGGGCCGTGAGCAGGGGTTGGTTGCCCCAGCTGGCAAGCCGAGAGCAGGATTCTGCATTGGTTAGACCTCACCTGGAATACTGTGTACAGTTCTGGGCACCGCCATTCAAGAAGGAGATTGACAAGCTGGAACGGGTCCAGAGGAGGGCAACCAAAATGGTCAAAGGTCTGGAATCCACACCCTACAAGGAGAGACTTAGGGAGCTGGGGATGTTTATTTTGGTGAGGAAAAGGTGAAGAGGTGACAGGATAGCCATGTTTATTATTATTATTATTATTATTATTATTATTATTATTATTATTATTATTATTATTATTATTATTATTATTATTATTATTATACATATAACAACACAGCACAAGTGTCTGGAATTCATCTCTGAATATCGAGTCCTTCCCAAGGACCTAGGATATTAGAGGTATTTGCGTAGAATATGTGCAGTTCTGTGAAGTAAAGCTGTTTTTCTCTGCAGCATGTGGACTGGATGTTCTGTCCAAGTTTAGGCTTTCCAGATGTTTTTTCAAGATTTCTTGGGATTCCTCCTAGAGCAACTCCACTACTAGTGGGATTACTGTTGTTCTTTTTTGCCACAATCGCTCAACTTCAATTTTGTAGGTCCTTGTATTTTGTGATCTTTTCCAGCTCTTTGTCCTCTACTCCTGTTGTCAACTGGCACAGCAACATCTATGATCCAAACATGCTTCTTCTCTCATCACCGTTATGTCTGGGGGGCGTTGTGTGCCAGGTGTCTGTCTGTTCAGAATTCTAAAGTTCCAGAGTATTTTTGCTTCTTCATTTTCTGTGGACTTTCCTGGCTTGTGCTCGTACCAGGTCTTGCTACAGGGCAGGCCGCACTTTTTGCAAAGGTTCCAGTGCACCATTGCTGTTAGCTTATTGTGACGCTCGAGATAGTCATCAGTTTGGGCTATTTTTTTCTTACAGCAGCAGATGATGTGTTCCACGGTTTCATCACACTCTTTGCAGAGACGGCACTTTGGGTCATTGTAGGACTTTTCGATTCGACAGGCCTTATTGCGTTTGTCCGTAATGTTTGCTCCTGGGCAGCAAAAATCAGGCCTTCAGTTTCCTTTCTTTAGAGTTCCCCTTCTGAGCCACTCCCATGTTTGCTTGCTGTCAACCTTTCCCTTCAATGTTCTTAAAAGTACTGCTCCATGGAGTGGCTTCTTGTTTAGCCACCGTTCCTTTCGTGTTTTAAACTGTTGGACTCTATAATTTTCTTTTGATTCTTTGGCTTTCAAAGCATCTCAGCCTTGTGGACTTCTTTTCAATGCTGGCTCTTGACTTTCTTGGATGTATATTCTTTTCAGGCCTCTTTTCTCTTCCTCTACTGATTGCTTGACCTTGAGCAGTCCTTTTCCTCCTTCTGACCTTGCCAGGTAGAGTCTTCGTCTACATCAATTCTTGGATGCAGTGCTCGATTGATGGTCATAATTTTCCTTGTTTTTCTGTCCAGGATGTCCAATTCGGCTTTGTGTCCAGTTAATTATGCCAGCAGTGTAGCCGCATCACAGGCACCTACCAAGTATTAATTGCCTTTATTGCATTTCCTCCATTTAACTTTGATTTCCAAAAATTTTTCTCTGACCCTTTCTAAGATATTCCTTCCTAATTACGCCTTTGACTTCTGCATGCTTGATGTTCTCTCTGCTTGCAGTGCATCCCCAAGTATTTGTAGCTTTCATTCACTGGTAAGCTCTTTATTTCTATGGCATTTGGCATATGTGTTTTTGGCATATGCCTTTGCATGTTGCGAGTTTACCTTTATTGAGGTCCAAAGTTGCACACTTGTCGGGTCCAAAAATCCATTGCAATGTCAGTGCTAAAGACTTTCATCGTGTTCAGTAGTGACTCAATCTCTGCTTTTGATTTTCCATAGAGCTTTAGGTCATCCATGTATAGAAGGTGTGAAATTTTTGGTGAGTTTCTTGCTGTCTGATATCCTTGACCTGTTTTCTTCAGAATTATAGAGAGCGGAATCATAGCAATGATGAAGAGTAGTGGGGACAGGGAGTCTGTAATTATTATTATTATTATTATTATTATTATTATTATTATTATTATTATTATTATTATTATTATTATTATTGGGTTTATAAACCGCCCTCCCCCCGAAGGGCTCAGGGCGGTGTACAACTTAACACACGCATCCCTTCCTCTGTGACCTGATCAAAAGTTTTGTCTATTTTTATTCTAGATATTTATTTGAAACACGCATCAGTGGCTTTCCTTCCTTCCAGAACTTGTGGCTTCCAATGTAAATAAAATAATACAAAAAGTAAAATCACGGTAAGGACTTTCAATAAATTAAAAAAAACTCAATTAAGGGGCTTTCCTCGCGAAGACTACAGAAGTGAGCTAAGGCTCTTAACTCGGTCCCCTTTCAGTGGGGCGATTCCAGGCTGTCCGTACAGCAACTTGCTTGGCCCCCTGGAACCGAGCTAAGTGGGCGGGATCATCTTGGTGCCTGTTTCGCTCCTCGATCGTGATTGGAGCTTGTGTTACCACGGGAAACTGGATGCGTTCTTTTTTTTTTTACAGTTTACAGTTACATGCCCGCCACGACTCTCCCGTTTTGCATATGCCACAAAAGCGGCTCCCTGGATTGTGGTTGAACTGGGATGAGGTAAGGGTGTTGTTTCGAGCGCGCCCAGCACTCTCGAAGCTTCGAAGCCGGTATCAACCTTTGTTCCAGCAGAGCAAGGTGCAGATTCATAGATGATGCGACAGGGATGTCGCAGTTCTGGGGGGGGGGGGAACTGAGACAAAACAACATTGAGCTCGGTTGCGGTGTGGATACATTGAGGTGAACCTAGATAGAAACCAGTACAACTCTGTCAGTGCGGAAAACCCCTAAGTCAAACAGTGTCCTAAATCTAGTCATCTCCTGCTGCCTCCTAAAAATCAAAAGTGGTGCAGTCCGATGAAAGTTATATCATATAGGACTTGCAGATCCTCTGTTGTTTCTCTTGGGCCCCTAGAAGATTGAGGTGGTTGAACGGACTGAACCACTTTAGATGGCAGGAAGAAGATCACTTTTTGGACTTCTCCTCTGTGTTCATCAGCCTGCAGTGGCAGAAAATCAGCACAGAAAGCCGAGAAGGCAGTCACGGAACCTTTAATGCTCATGTGCTAGTTTTCTACGTGCAGGGAGATTTTTCGGCGTTCAGAGCTGTGCTCCGCCACCTGCAGTCTCAAGAAGCAAAGCCTGTTTGAATTAGGTCTCAGACCCTGCATTTATGTTGCCCGAGGGTATTGCCGAAGGCCGCTGAGATTTACAAGAGCTGTAGTTGGAAAACAGATTAATCGGAGATGCAGTTAATCAACTATTTAATCACAGGATGGACTTTAATCCCAAATTAACTGGCGGGTCAGAGGGACGATGAACCCCGTCTCGTCCGATCTTGATGGACACAGCGGCCAAGAGGTCCCTTTTGCCTGGTGTGAAACTCAACCCGATTAATCACGCAAAGGCAACGGAGAGCCAGATTTTCGTGTTGTTATCTGTGCAGATGGGAAAACCACAGAAAGTGATGCAAGGAAATCACTTCCAGAACTTGTGTGATTTGATTCAGGTGGCGTAGGAGGTTAAGAGCTCGTGTACCTAATCTGGAGGAACCGGGTTTGATTCCCAGCTCTGCCGCCTGAGCTGTGGAGGCTTATCTGGGGAATTCAGATTAGCCTGTGCACTCCCACACACGCCAGCTGGGTGACCTTGGGCTAGTCACAGCTTCTCGGAGCTCTCTCAGCCCCACCTACCTCACAGGGTGTTTGTTGTGAGGGGGGAAGGGCAAGGAGATTGTAAGCCCCTTTGAGTCTCCTACAGGAGAGAAAGGGGGGATATAAATTCAAACTCCTCCTCCTCCTCCTCCTCTTCTTCTTCTTTTTCTTCTTCTTCTTCTTCTTCTTCTTCTTCTTCATCATCATCATCATTATCATCATCATCATCATCATCATCCTCATCCTCATCATCATCAGGGGCTGTCTGCCAACCTCTTCCAACCCATGCAGTTCTCCGGATCCACCCCCCACCCCAACATCCTCCAGGTTTCCTCTAGAGTAACGTCATGCTAATAAGACAGAGTTCTTTGAGTTCCCGATTGATTCCAGCTGCCAAACTCAGACTTGGCAAAACTCTTATCTCAGAAACATTTTAGGAACTAAAGAGTACAATCTCCGAAGTCAGAATACTTAGCAATATGTCGATGTCTTGTTAGGTCAACTTGTTTTATCGAAAATAAAAAAGGCAGAACATTCCATTCACGGGCTGGTCTATGGTGGGTCACTGATTATTCTGAAAGGAAATCCTGGAACCTGAGAGCCAGCGCGGTGTAGTGGTTAAGAGCAGGTGCACTCTAATCTGGAGGACCGGGTTTGATTCCCAGTTCTGCCACTTGAGCTGTGGAGGTTTTATCTGGTGAACTAGATTAGCATGTGCACTGCAACACATGCCAGCTGGGTGACCTGGGGCTAGTCACAGCTCTTCGGAGCTCTCTCAGCCACTCCCACCAGAGCATGGGGTCATCAATGCTGGCCCCCTTCCGCTGGCCCCCTTCCGCTGGCCCCTTTCGCTGGCCCTTCCGCCGGCCTCTACATCTGGGCCTATAACATCTATCTAGACCTACCGTTCTCCCTGGGGGTGGAAGAATTTAATATTAGGCACCGGGCGCCACCTACACCTATGCCTATATTTATTTTACATTTAAATGCTAATGTTTAGCTAGTTTTCGCTGCTTTTATAAGTTTTAGCCTATTTATGATGTTTTAAAATTGTATTTATTATCTGCTGTACACCGCCCAGAGCCCCTCGGGGATGGGGCGGTCTAGAAGCCCAAAGTATAAATAAATAAATAAAAAAGGTGCCGTTTGGAAGAGCGCCAGGAATGACGCGTGCTGAGGGCGTGCGACAGGAATGACGCGTGCTGAGGGCGTGCGTCAGCGGCAGTGTCAGGGCGGCTGCGTTGTCACCGCCCCTGTAGTGGGGAGTGCTGGGGGACCCCGCACTACTTGCTTACAGTAGCGCGCAGCTACCGGTAAGTGGGAAAACGCCCGCTAAGAGCAGTGGCTAAGAGCAGGTGCACTCTGATCTGGAGGAACCAGGTTTGATTCCCAGCTCTGCCGCTTGAGTTGTGGAGGCTTATCTGGGGAATTCAGATTAGCCTGTGCACTCCCACACACGCCAGCTGGGTGACCTTGGGCTAGTCACAGTTCCTCGGAGCTCTCTCAGCCCCACCTACCTCACAGGGTGTTTGTTGTGAGGGGGGAAGGGCAAGGAGATTGTCAGCCCCTTTGAGTCTCCTACAGGAGAGAAAGGGGGATATAAATCCAAACTACTCCTCCTCCTCCTCTTCTTCTTCTGCTGTTGCTGCCCCCCCCCACACACACACACTGGGGAAAAAACTCATCCACTGACAGATGCAATAAATAATCCGTTCCCTTTCTGCTAATATTAAAAGCAGTGCAAAACCAGGACACCAATATTAAGAAGATCAGATCAGTTAAAAATGGGAGCAATTAAAACTTGGCTCTCCTAAGGCTAAAGAACATCAGGAAAGGCTCAACGGCGTGGCTATTGTGTGGATCTTCCACTCAGGTCGGCAGCCTCCAAGTGGTATCCAGAAAGGAGGGGTCGTGGTACACAAACGGAGTCGAAAAACCAATCCGATGATATCAAACAGTACTCGTTCAACGAAATACAACTTTCCTCTATTATCGCAAAATAAATAATTCCAATTATGACAAATTGCAGACAATTTGCTGTCGCTCTTGCGACATTTTTAAATCCGTAACCTGAAAAATCTTCCAATCTGGTTTTTTTTTTTTTTGCCCACAGATCCTCCAACACTTGACAGCAATATGTTGTCTTATTATGGTTGCAAATACGCGTCAAGATTCAGGGAAAAGAATGCATCTGTGTCTTATAGCTGAGCAAGCTCCCGGTCGTTGCTGGTTTCTCGCATGTTCCATCAGAAGTCAGCTTTGCATATTTGTCGAATGTAGAATTTGTTTTAAGCTTCCCAACAAGTCGGGCTGCTTAGAAGAGCTACGTGACATAATGGGCAACTTGTAATAATTGGGGTTGTTCCTTTTGTAAAAATAGAGGGTTGTGGGTTTATTGGATTTTGTTGAATGATTATAATATATCGTCACATTGGTATATGTTAGTTTTTCTTTTCAGCCTGGGAGTTACAACTGATCTCTACTTCTGCATGCCTTCTTGCCCCTCAGCAATGGGGTAAGACCAGAGTCCATCTAGTCCAGCTCTCTGCTACTCACAGTGGCCCACCAGGTGCCTTTGGGAGCTCACCTGCAGGAGGTGAAAGCAAGGGCCTGCTGCTGCAGCTGTTGCTCCCGAGCACCTGCACTGCTGAGGCATTTGCAACCTGAGATCAAGGAGGATCAAGATTGGGAGCCATAGATTGACTTCTCCTCCATCAATCCGTCCAAGCCCCTTTTAAAGCTATCCAGGTGAGTGGCCGTCACCCCCTCCTGTGGCAGCATATTCCAAACACCCAATCACACGTTGCGTGAAGAAGTGTTTCCTTTTGTTAGTCCTAATTCTTCCCCCCCAGCATTTTCAATGGATGCCCCCTGGTTCTAGTATTATGTTCTACCAGGCGTATAGTTAAGGCACCTATGATGATACATCAATAGCCCCCTCCCTCCTTTCCTCTTCTTTCCTTGCCCTTTTCTTTCCCTATTTTTCCTTCCCTTCCCCTCCCCTCCCCTCCCCGCCCCTCCCCGCCCCTTCCCTTTTATTTTTGTTTCCCCCAGATCCCCCTCTAGGGATCCCATTTAAAATCCTATGAAGTAGTAAATTTACAGCAGAATATGGGACCCATTTGGGACCCACCCAGAATATGGGACCCATTTGGGACCAGAATATGGGACCCACTCTGAACTGATGGCCCGTGGGAGTCTAGGCAGATCTATATTAAAATTTAATGATATTTTGTAGTGTAACTTTAAAGTGTTTATATTGCCTTCTGTATTGTTTTCTCAGATGCTGGAACCTCTCAGGGAAGGGCAGTGAATAAATCCAAGAATAAATATAAATAAATAAAAAGCCTGTTTGCCAACCCACAATTTCCTTGCTGCTCTTGGGAAAGACCTGCCATTTACGTGCATGCACAGAAATGCAAAGATTCTTCCTGTGTCTGCGTGCGTTCCGAGAAGAGCAACAGACTGGCCGGTTGAGGCCACGAACTGGTGGACAGCATGTTGAATTGGACACTTTTGGTTAAGCACTTTAGCGATTTCTCGCAAGTGGATTTTGCCGTTTCGAATAGCAGAAAACATTTGCAAGTGCACTGAAAAGGGATTAAGAGTCCATTATTCAGTCTTTTCCCTTCCTGCAAGAACAAAGATTTCTTTCTTTTATTCTCACTGTTTAACCTTTTGAGATAGGTTGGATTCAGAAAGTGACCAGCCTAAGGTCCCCAGTGGTAAATATTATCCCCAAACATGGATTTGAACCCAGAGCCCTCTGGTCTGAGTCCAGCCATTATCCCACCCTGGCCCCAGTTGGTAAGTAAAATACAGCCCGGAAATTGTCACTTGCTGTTTGGACCCAATGATAGGACCCATTACCAAGAAATGTTGCTCAATGAATGGCACGAGAGGCGGCAGAATATTTCCGACGCCCTTAAGTTTGCAGCCAATATGTTCAATGGTCAGATTGACCGTGTTCAAACTGTATTGCTGAGAGGCGACCCACCAGGTCTGTTTGGTTTGGCACCAGACGGCTCTGACACCTGCCGAACAGGTTTCCGTTGGTATAAACTGTGCTTCTGTGGGTCCTTGTCAGGGCGAAAATATGCAAAAGGGCTAAATAAATGCATCAGGCTTTTGCAAAACTGTAAGCACCCAAATACTGCTGTTCGGTACAAGTTTGCTTTCTGCTGCCTCAGAGACTAGGGCCCTTTCCCCAGTTACCTTTGTCCGAGGGTTGCTGCGCGTAATTCCCAGCGTGCGCAATTCCTGGCGCGCGCCCCGGCTTCCCCACGACCCCGCGGGGTCATCAAAAGGTGCCAGGAATTATGCGCGCTGAGGGGGCGCGAGAGAGGCAGCGTCGGGGCGGCTGCATTCTCGCCGCCCCTGAAGTGGGGAGTGCAGCTGGACCCTGCGCTGCTTGAGGAGAGTAGCGCAGGGCTTAAGGTAAGTGGGGAAAGGGCCTAGGACACAGAGTAATGGGTTCAAGGTGCAGGAAAAGAGATTCCACCTAAACATTAGGCAGAACTTCCTGATCATCAGGGCTGTTTGACAGTGGAATGCACAACCTTGGAGGGTGGTGGAGTCTCCTTCTTTGGAGGTTTTTAAACAGAGGCTGGATGGCCATCTGTCAGGAGTGCTTCGATTGTGTATTCCTGCATGGCAGGGGGCTGGACTGGATGGCCACTTGGGGTCTCTTCTAGCTCCATGATTCTACTATTCAAAAAGGATCTTCTTCAGAGGTCAGTAAAATACACACCCATAGAGTATCCTCCAAAACAAATAAACTAAAATTTCTTATCTAGGTCATTTAATATGGATTTTAGTGTGGATTTAAAAAAATTTTAGTTATTAGGCACGGTGCGATAAAAAGCATGTTTATTTTTTCCCGTTTTCTCTCAACCTTTTGGTTGCTAGGATGCAAATTCTAGTTACCACACCCGTCTATGCCTTGTTTATTCTATCTGGGAGTTTTTCTCCACCTTGAAAACTCCCTTAAACGGTTGCTTTTTTAAAAAAAATAATAACCGTGTGTCAAAACATTCCCTTGGGGATAACAACATCAGTGTGTATTGAGGGATCTGCCGGAAAAGGGAGGGGCAGAGGATTACATCCCACGGCTAAACCTCAGATGAACCCTGTTGCAGCCCTCAGATGGAGAAAAATCCTACAGGCAAAGACCGTGGATCTATCGAGTGGAGTTGGCTAACTTCCCGGTCTGCTGCCGTGGAAAATTAGGGATGTGAATCAAGTTGGCTTTATGTATTTTGTAGGCACCTCACTCACTTCCCTGGATAACTGTAGATAAGCCACCTTCTCTCATCCTCTTCCAGGGGGGGAAAATACAAGGATTTGCTCTAAGATGATGTTTCTGGTTTCCAGGTATCCAAAAACGAGGGGGTTGTCTTATATTCGCGTATTAGTTTCAGTTATGTCAAGTAAAACATTTGGGGGAGGGACGTATAACTTCTTTCTTTCTTTCTTTCTTTCTTTCTTTCTTTCTTTCTTTCTTTCTTTCTTTCTTTCTTTCTTTCTTTCTTTCTTTCTTTCTTTCTTTCTTTCTTTCCTTCCTTCCTTTTTTCTTTCTTTCTTTCCTTCTTTCCTTCCTTCCTTCTTTCTTTCTTTCCTTCTTTCCTTCTTTCCTTCTTTCCTTCTTTCCTTCCTTCTTTCTTTCTTTCCTTCCTTCCTTCCTTCCTTCCTTCCTTCCTTCCTTCCTTCCTTCCTTCCTTCCTTCCTTCTTTCCTTCCTTCCTTCCTTCCTTCCTTCCTTCCTTCCTTCCTTCCTTCCTTCCTCCTTCCTTCCTTCCTTCCTTCCTTCCTTCCTTCCTTCCTTCCTTCCTTCCTTCCTTCCTTCCTTCCTTCCTTCCTTCCTTCCTTCCTTCTTTCTTTCTTTCTTTCTTTCTTTCTTTCTTTCTTTCTTTCTTTCTTTCTTTCTTTCTTTCTTTCTTTCTTTTTTTGCCAGGTTAGGGAGCCTCCCGTCTCCCGCCCTCCTGGCTTTCTGCAAACTATGCAAAATGGAATTATTCAAGAGGGTTTTTTTTAATTTTGAACCAGCTCCTCTGAAACAAATAGCAAAATACGTCCGTATGCTTATTTATTGACAAACTTATTTGAAAAGGTAAAGATAGGCTGCTCTAGGACTATACATCACATAACATAGAGGCAGCGTGGTATAGTGTTTCAGGTGTCAGATGAGGATCTGGGAAACCGGGGGGGGGGGGGGTCTTCACTTTGCCATGGAGGCTTGCTGGGTGAACTTGGGCAGTCACACACTCTTGGCTTTACCTGCCTCACAGGGTTGTCGTGAGCCTAAAACAGAAGAAGAAGAAAAGAAGAAGAGGAGGAGGAGGAGTTTGGATTTATATCCCCCCTTTCTCTCCTGCAGGAGACGCAAAGGGGCTTACAATCTCCTTGCCCTTCCCCCTTCACAACAAACACCCTGTGAGGTAGGTGGGGCTGAGAGAGCTCTGAGAAGCTGTGACTAGCCCAAGGTCACCCGGCTGGCGTGTGTGGGAGTGCACAGCTAATCTGAATTCCCCAGATAAGCCTCCACAGCTCAGGTGGCAGAGCTGGGAATCAAACCCAGTTCCTCCAGATTAGATACACGAGCTCTTAACCTCCTATGCCACTGCTGCTCTGTAGGAGACTCAAAGGGGCTTACAATCTCCTTGCCCTTCCCGCCTCCACAACAAACACCCTGTGAGGTAGGTGGGGCTGAGAGAGCTCCGAAAAGCTGTGACTTGCCCAAGGTCACCCAGCTGGCATATGTGGGAGTGCACAGGCTAATCTGAATTCCCCAGATAAGCCTCCACAACTCAAGTGGCAGAGCTGGGAATCAAACCTGGTTCTTCCAGATCAGAGTGCACCTGCTCTTAGCCACTGCTCTCAGCCACTGCTCTTAGCCATACTCCACTGCTGAGAACAGTATTATGTAAGCCACTCTGAGATGAAAGATGGGGCATAAATGAAGTGAATAAATAAATAAAGCTGCGATTGCTACATTTTCTACCTCCAGATGCCTCTTCCCCATTGACATATATTACTGACTGATTGATTGATTTAAATGTAGAAGAAAAAGAAGAAGAGTTTGGATTTATATCCTCCCTTTCTCTCCTGCAGGAGACTCAAAGGGGCTTACAATCTCCTTGCCCTTCCCCCCTCACCACAAACACCCTGTGAGGTAGGTGGGGCTTAGAGAGCTCCGAGAAGCTGTGACTAGCCCAAGGTCACCCAGCTGGCGTATGTGGGAGTGCACAGGCTAATCTGAATTCCCCAGAGAAGCCTCCACAGTTCAGGCGGCAGAGCTGGAAATCAAACCCGGTTCCTCCAGATTAGATACACGAGCTCTTAACCTCCTACGCCACTGCTGTATTCCTTTACCACCGTCTCAGGGTGGGTTACAATGAAAGCCACGAAAACCTCATTGCAACAATGGGTAAAACAGTGATAAAATCACAATAAAAACCTATCCGAAAAGCTGAAAAACCATCCAAATTCCCTCACATCCACCCACCAAAAAAAAGAGGAAAGAAATCCCTATGAGATCTGCCACCAATCCCCTGTGTGTGTCGCGGAGGATTCTGGGGAGCGCTGGAGGGTCAGACATGCAGCAGATGTGAAGCGCCGGCTGGTCCCACCGGGCCTCATCTGCCACCCATGCGAACTGAGACCACAGCCGAGCGCATGAGTAAAGCTCCCCTGTGGCTTCGCAGCACAGGGAATGCTTGTGAGCAGGCACGTGGTCTCTCCCGGTAGGCTGCCTGCCACGGCGCGATGTTCCGAACACATGGAGCTGACCCATCGACCCGGCAATGGCTCTCGGGGGTTCCTTGCAGAGTGCCAGGATGCCCCCGATTTCCAGGACATCTGGAGACACCATAAGCCGGCCTGCACGAGCCCTGAGTGCATGGGGACATGGGGGCAGTATAATGGTCATTTTCTCCATGCATGTTGTCTGGAGCTCAATTGTAACCCCATCTACGGCCTGGGACGTCTCTATGCAGCGGTGGGATCCAAAAATTTTAGTAACAGGTTCCCCTGGTGGTGGGATTCAAGCTGTGGCGTAGCGCCAATGGGACTGGGCGGGGCACAACGGGGGCGTGACCAGGCATTCTGGGGGCGGGGCATTCCTGGGCGGGGCTGTGGCAAGGACGCAGCCGCTGCGCCGGTCCTTGGGCGGGAAACGAATGCACGCAGGCGCAGGCTGCCACGCACGCCGGTGCACCTCCTGCTAGACTGCTTCAAGTTCTGCGCACTACTGCTGAGAGGAGGGGCGTAACTAAGGCCAAAATCACGTGGCAAAATCGCCAATTAGTAACCCCCTCTCAGCACGCACAAATAACTAGTAACCTGCTCTCGGGAACCTGTGAGAACCTGCTGGATCCCACCTCCGTCTCTATGTACTGAAACAGAATTAATAATGTTAACAGCGTATTTATTATTATTCTCAGAAAGAGACTACATTCAGAACACAAGTATCTTTTGCATTATCGAAACCACCCACTAGGTAATTTAAGACTCAGAAAAATCGTTCTATCTGAATGGAACTTGACTTGAACTGTGTTACTGATCTAAATTGTAACTGTCGTTCCCTGATAAAGCTTAAACATCCCGAATAAAAGATTCTGAGGTAGAATGTGAAGCATCTACGTCAAGCCATATACATTACTTGAAATGTAAACTATAGTATTTTAAATGTAAATTTTTGGTATAAGTTTTTGTAAGCTTTGGGACAGTTTTCTGATATTGTGCACATTTATTTAAGATGGTCTCTTGAATAACCGGCTGCAGAAACCGGCTTACGTCAGAACCGAGCAGTGCTACACCAAGATGACTCAAGAAACTGAAAGCAGGCCTTGTCTTCAGATATGTCTGTATGCAGTGGTAGGATCCAAAAATTTTAGTAACAGGTTCCCATGGTGGTGGGATTCAAACTGTGGCGTAGCGCCAGTGGGACTGGGCGGGGCACAACGGGGGCATGGCCAGGCATTCCGGGGGCGGGGCATTCCTGGGCGGGGCTGTGGCAAGGACGCAGTCGCTGCGCCGGTCCTTGGGCGGGAAACGAATGCACGCAAGCGCAGGCTGCTATGCACGCCGGTGCACCTCCTGCTAGACTGCTTCAAGTTCTGTGCACTACTGCTGAGAGGAGGGGCGTAACTAAGGCAAAAATCACGTGGCAAAATCACGCATTAGTAACCCCCTCTCGGCACACACAAATAATGAGTAACCTACTCTGGGGAACCTGTGAGAACCTGCTGGATCCCACCTCTGTCTGTATGCCTGTAGAGTGTTGATTAGAGATTTTGTGTACATACTAGCAGTTATATAATAATTATCAAGAAGCAAAACACACATACCTGAAAGCGGTTTAGGAGACAATTCTATTCAGGTCCCCATTTCTGTGCACAACTTCATTATAATTCACAGCTCACAGGCTATGCTCCTCCAGTTTTGCTAGCAGTTGACCTACCCCTACCCCCTACCCCCAGGTTGGCAACTCAACTTGGAGGCATCGTGATACAAGCATGCGTTTGCTGCCACACGGCACACATGGTGTTCCTCAATGACATATTTGCAAAAAGGAGGGAGGGATGAGATAAATTTGTACAAACAGCCCTGGCGGGCAGCCCAGCTTTGGCCGGCTGGTGGAAAAGACGTAAACTGAAATAGCGTCCCCATAAATCCAACCAGAATTGCTATTTTCTCAGGCCTCGTTGGGAACGGACGCAGGGGGGGAAGGAAGAGGGTGATTTGAAGAGGTGAACTTTGCCAAGAACGGTCAAGTTGGGAACAGCTGCGGGTGGGAATGACAGGAGTGGGGAGCTGGGGGGGGGGGGCGTTGGAAGGAAGAAAGCGTGGCCGTGTAGGAGCAGAAGAGGGAAAGGAAGTTCCCGAGGCAGTCGTTGCACAACTGCGCGCTCAGTATGTTTGCAGCCCCTTTGAAAGGCAACGTAGGTAAGTTTATTGGTGCGTGCACAAACGGTGAACACTGTGCTCTGACCCGGGACAGCTTGTACAGCAACAATTCAGGTGCCACACGTTTCGCTCTTGCTTTCATCTCCTCCACCTACTAGGGTCGGCCTTTCTAAGAAAACAAGTCAGGGGCGACCTTCGGCCGTGAAACCTATGCAAGAGATCCCGAAAAGGTTTTGTGCAGCCCATTGCTTCGGTGTTTGCGTGGAGAGCAAGGATGTGTGTCTGCCGAACGACAGAAACGTCAAACTCACGGGGAACATCAGACTCAAGAATCTCTACAACGCATTATAGCTGCGCAAATATATTGTACAAAGCTGGCATGAAGTCCTCAAGGGGAGAGTCACGCTGTCCACAACGAATCCAAAGGCCAAAATTAAGACTTGCTGTCTGCTTTTTTTTTTGGCTCGTTCTGTGGATAAAAACCACGTCCGCACTATTAAACTGCTTGCGCTCCATCTTAGCCTGTTTTCTGTGGAATGGATGTTAAATATGAGAATCTGCCAATGATGAAATAAAGATAGTCCCTTAAAATCACACAGGTGCAGCAGTGGCGTAGGAGGTTAAGGGCTGGTGTATCTAATCTGGAGGAACTGGGTTTGATTCCCAGCTCTGCCGCCTGAGCTGTGGAGGCTTCTCTGGGGAATTCAGATTAGCCTGTACACTCCCACACACACCAGCTGGGTGACCTTGGGCTAGTCACAATTCTTCTGAGCTCTCTCAGCCCCACCTACCTCACAGGGTGTTTGTTGTGAGGGGGGAAGGGCAAGGAGATTGTCAGCCCCTTTGAAAGGGGGGGATATAAACCCAAACTCCTCCTCCTCCTCCTCCTCCTCCTCCTCCTCCTCCTCCTCCTCCTCCTCCTCCTCCTCTGTAGTAATGCACCGCTGACCCAGCAGCACCGTGGTCGAGCGCTGGAACACCTACGCTCCTACGGCCTTCTGGTCGCACCGCACCCCCACTCCTCATCCCCCTATGAGTCACGGTTCATGAACTGTCTGGCTCAGTCACCGGGCGCAGGGACAATGGTCTTGCCCCCAGGTGAGGATTAGGCTCCAGACGCTTACCGCTCCTTCCTCCGGCGACGTAGCCAGGTGAGATCATTATGCGTACCACATGATGATCTCCCGCCCTCCCGCTCTCCCGGACCTCCCTCCGTTCCTCCCTTCTACACGCCCCCAATAGAATCACAATAAAGGTGCGAGGGAACGAGCACGCGGGAGACTCGCTAGGAACACGTACGGACCTCCAGCGCTCCCGCTGCTGGCTTAATCTCCACTCAGATGTTATCTCCGGGCTCTGCGTCTCAGTTCTTGCGCTGACCACGTGGCATAGAGCTACAAGCAGTTGCCGTAGGCGAGGAATCCCTCGAACCTCCACCCTGCTCACCGCCGCGCTGGGAAAGGGCCGCGATATCGAAGTCCGCTGGATCGGGCGCGATCCAGGGACCACCCGTTTCGGTATCGCCTCGGTCTCCCTTCTGGATCGGCGCATCCGGAGACACATGGCCATTCCCTAGGACACTCTCTCCGTCCGGACGGAACACCGGTGAGTATGGGTAGCTCTGCAAAAGCAGGGCTTATGACAAGCAACGTTGACGAACTGAAAGCGTTAGCGAATATGCGGCGTAGGAGTCCCCGTAGAAGAGAAGGGAGCTGCGCCAAATTGGTTGAGGAGGATTGAAGCTCAATGTCCATGGTACCCAGAGGGGATACGGACATTGAATCTTAAGGACTGGGAAAACATCGGGCGCACTCTTCGCTGCAGAGCCTCGCGCGCCCGATGTCACACTGCTACTGACGATGGAGACAATGTTATGTACGCCATCAATACCTGCAGAACCTATGGCTCCCTTGCTGTAGGCCGCCCTCCTTCGATCTTTCACCTTCAATTTCAACCCCGGAATTTTCTCTATCCGCTAAATTGGACGCCTTCGTCCTCCTTCTGCCCCCCTTGCTCCTTTGCCCATTTCCTCTCAATTCTCCCGCGGCTCAGCCGCCCCCTCCCCTTGCTCCGCCTTCATTTTCCAGTGTAAAGCCACCGCTGCCTCCGTCAGCAGCCACGTAATGGCGCGGGTTTCAAAACTCATCGAGAGCCGTATTAGCCACGATCCGCAAAAGAAAGCAACCCTGACGGAAGCCGATGCCGATATTCGCGCATTGTGCCCCGTCCATTTCACAGATCCCGAGGGGGGGAGGATGGCGTTGTTCGGGCGGGTTGTCGAGAGTCCACCGCCCCTTAAGCTATATGTACCATCCTCACTGAGCTCCCGCGAAGCGATGCGGGACGTAGGAGATCACCAGCCCTATGTGAGAGGCATGCTAGAGGCAATCGCGAGGAATCCCTTAATGGTTCCGGACTGACTGGAAGACCACACCTTCCTCGTGATGCTCCTGAGCCCTGCACAATTTGTGATCTGGGAGGCGAGTTCCACCAGCAGTAAGCTTCAGCAAGGCAGCCAGCCTCTGGCGGCGCCTACACCAACAAGCACAGCTTGCAACTACGGCTTAGATGCCTTCAGTAACCTCTGGGCAACAATCAGATTGTCCTACTCGCAGAGGCCACCTCATTTATTCGCCTCCGAAAGTGCGCCTACAAGGCAGCGTTGTCAAGGTTCCCCAATGCCGGCCAGCCCACCCAGAGCTTCTCCACCATCCGGCAAAAAACTCAAGAACCCTATATGCCAAGGAAGTTTGTGAGCAGGCTCCAGGAAGCCTCTCTCAAAAGGCAGGTTGACAACGAGGAGGCCCAGAGGCTGCACTTCGCCAGCTGTCTTTGCCAAGGAGGAACGCCCTCCGCTGAGTCTGCATCACAAAGCAATCACAGGTCTGAGGTAGGAACCTATGAACTGGCCGGAGCATAGCTTAAGGCTTGCCAGGATACTCGGGTCCTTCGCTTCCCACTACGCGGACCTCCTGGCCGTGAAGCCCTCTCCATTGCTAGCGAAACAGCCCCTGGTGGGCAGGATGTTTCCAATTGCCACCAGTCCGGACACTTCCGTAGAGCATTGCAGGCTACCCAGTAGGGGGGGCCTGCAACCTCAAGCACTGGGGGGGGGGTCCCCCCCCAAGGGGAGAGGACCCCCCAGGGAGGCCCGTCCCCTGGGCCTTCTCCACCTTTAAACAAGAACTATCCCTTATTGCAGGGGCCACTGTACCGGCTTGGTTCGAGCCCGCGTACACCCCAATGTGGGCGGGTATCCTGCAGGAACCCAGCCTCACGAGGGGCAGCTCGCACGCCGTGAGCTCCTACGCCCCAAGAGCATCCCACGCCCCCACTTCACACAGTTCAGAGGCCCAGGTAAACCCCAGGGTGCAGAGAGCTCCGGCACGGCCATCGGCGAAGTGACCGGGCGGCCTGATCAGTGGGCCGGGCTGGGGCACATGTTGCGCACCTGGGAAGAGGAAGGGGAGCAGGCCACACCGGAAGCCCCCCCAGAACTCGGACGGGTGCAACTCATCGCCAGCCCTCCCCATTGCCACATGGGAGAGCTCGAGGCTGATAAAGCCTCAGCCCCTCACTGCCCTCCCCTCACATGGACCACGAAGACCCCAGTATGGGTAGAAGCAGTGGCCACTGCCCAGAGAAAAATTGACTGCCATGCACCAACTGCGGGTGGAGAGGAACAGGCTGGCTGCGGGCCACATTGAGACCTCAACATCACCATGGAACACGCCTGTCTTTTGTGATAAAAGAAGAGTGGCCCGATGGCGATTGCTACAGGATCTCAGAGGCATTAAATGCCTGCATCCAAGCCCATGGGCCCCTCTTCAATGCGGTTTACCCCAACCCCAACCTTATCCCCTCGGACTACCAGGTCCTGGTTGTTGACCTGAAGAAGATTGTTTCTTTTTGTATTCCCTCTCTCCCGAAGACCGAGTACATTTCGCTTTCCACGGGTGCCGGTGCTTAATCATCATCAGCCCACGACCCAGATACCAATGGAAAGTATTGCCCCAGGGAATGCTCAACAGCCCCACCTTTGTGTCAGTTTTTTTGTCCATCACGCCCTAGCCCCGTTTGGCGCCAAAGCGCCCGGAGACCCATAATCATCCACTACATGGATGATATTATCCTAGTAGCCGCACCGACCATCCTCCCCCCCCCGCAGTGGATAACAGCTGCTGGTCGGCACATTAAAACAGTCAGGCCTATACATCGCCTCCCCGGAGAAGGTGCAAAGAATCCAGCCATTCTTGTATCTGGGGCATAAACTCCTCCACTTCCTACTCCGCCCCTGTCATACTCAGAGATGCAAATCCCAGACACACCCACACCCCTCCAGCTGCAGCAGCTGCTCGGAACCCTCAACTGGAGTCCGTCCCCTTTCTTTTGCCCCTCACCACCCCCTTGCTCAGCCTCCCCTGTTCTTCGCTACTCCCCGGGCTTCACCAAAAACCCAGGGGACAGGATCCAACTCACCCAAAAGCAATAAAGACGCCTCTTCGGGCAGTAAGGAGGTCCTAGCCGGCACGATGTGGGTGGATCGGGTCCCACTCAAAGATCAACCTCTCTCCCTCTTCCTCTTGAACACCCCTCTCTCCCAACCCGGAAGCCCTAGGGTACACCCGACCGGCCACAAACCTTTCTTGGTCGAACTGGCTCTACCTACCTCAGCAATGCCCGCAAAAAAATCTCTCTCACCCCGGGCCAGCTTTATCGCAGGATATCTCATCAACCAAAGGCGTCAGGCGCACTGAAATGGTAATGGTGGGGTGGGGACTCCCAAAAATCGTCATGCCTCTAAACAGAGCAGAATTCCAGCATCTCTTGAACGGCTTTCTTCACCCTCTCCAGCTGGCTCCTGGAGGATTTGCGTGGGGGAGATCCTCTTCCACCTCCCCCCGGATCCCTTTTCGCCTCACTCTCCTCCACTCTACCCCTGTCCCGTTCGGGCCTTTAGCCCAGCCTCTCTGTCCCACCTTCCAAAGTTTTTCCCCACCATCTTCGCCGACGGGGGCAAACGCTGCCGGCCATTAAGCATGCATTGCATTTCAACGAAGTGGTCAATGGCAGACCCGGCTTTACTACGCCAATTCCCAAGCTCTCCGCTCAACGGAGCCGGAACTCTCGCCGCAGCCATTCTGGCCTTTCAAACCTTCCCCTTAACCTTTCAACCTTTTGAGTGCCGATTCCCCAATACGTGGCGCTGCATTGATCGCCCACACCTATCCGGAGCCATTACGCCGCCTCCGGACCGACTTTTAAACCTCATGAGTCTCTTTCCCTGACATTACGGAACCTACTAGCATCCAGAACTCCTCTCAATACTTCCGTAGCTGGCTTATGCGCAGCCACACGCCGTGCCTCCCAGGCCCTCAGCGTAGGGGAACTCAGCGCCAGCAGTGACAACGCTACCCACATCTCCACCCTCTTCTCTGACCCCTTCCAGTCACACGATTTCTTCCACCAGGGGCAAAAGCACTCAGCCCGATCCTGTAGCATCCCCTCAACCAGGCATCACCATCTATCGTTAAATCTTGTGCTCAATGCTCACGCCTATGGCCCCTCGTCAGACTTCGGGGTAAACCCGAGGTGGGGCTCCTGGCAAATGACTTGTGGGTAAAATGGACATAACCCCTGGTCCCTGCCCTAGCCCCCTGGAAACACCTACATGTAACTATAGATACCTACTCGGGATACGTCTGGGCCAATTCTTCCACTCCGCAGGCGGAAAACAACCAATCACGATCATCCAGCACCTCTTTGCATGCATAACGCGTCATGGGCCACTTCCTCCGCCCTAAAAGCGGACAACACGCCCGCATATACTCTTCCGCAGCCATGCTCCAGTTCTTGCACCAACTGGGGAGATACGTAAGCTAACACACGGAATTCCCTACAACAGCACCGGGCAAGCAATGAAAATGCGCTTGAGAGAGCAAATCAAGCCAGCTTCAAAGAAATTCTAGCCAAACAAACTAAAGCTATGCGAGGGTAGCCCCCCCCCCATTTAGGCCACATACAACAACAGACAGTATCAAAAGTACTCTTCACCATCAATCATTTAAATCTGCTTTCGCCTCTACCATCAGGGCAACAGATCACCCCCGTAGAAAAGACACTTCAGGCAGTCAGACCCAGCCCCCTCCCCACGCCAAGGTTCCTTACTACCGCCAGCTCCCCAGATCCGAACCTGGCGGGGACCGGCCCCCCTCATAACCTGGGGAAGGGGGTATGCTTCAGTCCTTCTTCCCACAGGCCCCATATGGATTCCAGCCCGACATGTCCGACTTCAGCTCGAGGAACGATGCCGAACGAAGCCAGGCCACATTACCCACGTAAGATGGAGCAGAGTCCCCCTGAGTACCCCCGTCCCATAGCTTCCAGCAGACTTACAATCAACATCGGAACGACCCGAAGATCCAGAAGGGGATCCGCGAAAGGCGCCAGAGCCTACGCATCAGCCTGCATTAACCCGAAGGTTCCCAAAGCAGCAGCCGGCCCGCCTCAAGACACCCAAGAATCCCAAAAGCTGCAACCTCTGCGGCTATCGCTGCGGATTTCTTACAGCCATCAGCAGCTACTCACACAACTACCCCCCCACCGGTGACAATCGGTCACCCCTGCAGGATCTTCATCTACAACCGCCATCCTCTCTTCCTCCCCGCTTGCCCCCCGGCTGGAATGCTTGAATTTTACAGCCGGGAACATCCCCTGGAAATAGGTTAACCTCTTAGAACTCTCCGCTGTTTTCAGTGTCGCTTTGAATATTGTTGGAACACGCCTCTCTCTCACAACCTTGCTCTCGTGAGAATCACTGAACCTGCAATGCTAAAGACTATCAGTAGCTCTCCCTACGCATCTTGAGAAATCCATGGACTCTAACGCCATCGCTCTGCCTTAGTTTTGGTAGTCAAACAGCAAGAGCCATGCATTGGACAATTATGCAACCACGGGTTGCCTTCCTTCAGATACACTCATCCAGCCTCCATGTATCATTTAGCCATGTTTTATTGTTTACTGGCGAACCAACTATTGCTGGTAAATTCCTATTGCATGCCTTAATTTTGTAGAAGTTATGTTATTTGTTGTTGCTGCATTTCCGCCAATCTGTCTGCCGGGACTCTCTGCTGCCGCTCCTCACCATCGTTTCTGCCTCAGGCTTCACCCCGGAAGCCCAAGCACAGCCAGCCAGCTCCGCCCTTCCCCTCGACCCCCCTTTTGCTTCTGAGCGACGCGGCGCCTCTATGCTAAGCGCGGAGTGTGTTTCCCTCGCAACTCCCCTTGTGGGAGCTCCCGGACTTGTTTCCTGTAACACTCAAGACTATTGGCCGGCTGGCCTGTGCCCGCAGTTCGCGTAAGTCCATATCAACTCCACCTCCATTGCCCTGGATGCCCCTCGGCCTCCGAAAGCAGCAAGAACTTCAGTTTAGCGACTTTAGATAATCGATGCCGCCATTGACTATTTGTTGTTATACAGGCATCACCAGAGTTGTGAGAATGTACATAATATGTGTTGCTTTAATCTCTCTGATAATTCCCAGTTGGATTCATATGAAAGTACGTGGAGTTGCAAGGAGTTGTATCCAATCTGAAATATGATGTACTGCCCCATTGGTGAGTCACCGCCCTCTGGAGCTGACTGCCGGGAGGATGGTTAAGTACTATCGTGACAGCTCAAACATGCGGGTTTGATTGTATGCCTCATCGCCGGATCTTGTTTCTCGTTCAATGTGTTATCTAATACAGTACCTGTAACGTGTGTAAGAAGCCCCTCGACTTTCCCCTGCCCGCGCGAACCAAGTTCTTCCCATGTTGCACCAAGCAGCTTCGGTCCAACTCGACCAAACAGCGGAGGGAGACAAGCGTCCCCCTAAATCGCCCCTGCGGCATTTTCGGCCTCCCCTTCTAAAATGTAAAAAAGGAGGAGAGGGAGCCATGCCCGGCTGACCCAGCAGCACCGTGGTCGAAGCCGCTGGAACACCCTACGGCTCCTGACGACCTTCTGGTCGCGACCGCACCCCCACTCCCTCATCCCCCCCCCTATGAGTCACGGTTCATGAGCACTGTCTGGCTCAGTCACCTGGTGTGCAGGGACAATGGTCTTGCCCACCCAGGTGAGGATTAGGCTCCAGATGCTTACGCCTCCTCTCCATGCAAGACGTAGCCAGGTGAGATCATGCATCACATGATGATCTCTCCGACTCTCTCCGGCTCTCCCGGAACTCCCTCCTCGTTCCTCCCTTCTACACGCCCCGATAAGAATCACAATAAAAGGTGCGAGGGAACGAGCACGCTTGGGGAGACTTCGCTTAGGAACCTTACACGGACCTCCGCGCTCCCGCTGCTGGCGATCTCCACCAGATGTTATCTCCGCGTCTCGTCTCGTTCTTGCGCTGACCACGTGGCTAGACTACACTCCTCCTCTTCCTCCTCCTCCTCCTCCTCCTCCTCCTCTTCTTCTTCTTCTTCTTCTTCAAGTGGGCTGGGACTTTTATACTGAGGACTTTATGCTAGATTTGCACGATATATTTGTATGACTATGGTGCACTGTGGAGATTCTTGAGTCTGGTGTTCCCCGTTCATTTGTAGGGTCTGCACTTCTGAAGACACGTGTGCGCATTTATATTATTTTACTTATTTTATTTTATTAAACTTATATCCCATCCTTCCCAACCGGGGTTGGGCTCAGGAGGGCTTAAAAACATATCTCTGATCTCGTCAGATCTCAGAAGCTAAGCGGGGTCCGCTGAATATAAGAATGGGTAACCATTGCGGCAGCATGGTGTAGTGGTTAAGAGAAGTGAACTCTTAACTGGTGAACCGGATTTGTTCCCCCGTTCCTCCACATGAGGCCTTCTGGGTGACTTTGGGCCAGTCACAGTTCTCTCAGAACTCTCTCAGCCCCGCCTGCCTCACAAAGGGTCCTTTGTTGGGAGGGGAAGGGCGGATGATTATAAGCTGCTTTGAGACTCCTTACAGGGAGAATAAAGCAAGGTATAAACAAAAACAACTTCCCCTCCTCCTCCTCCTCCTCCTCCTCCTTCTTCCAGAGTTGCCACCTCTGTTAGTCTCTTGCCTTGAAAACCCTCTTAGGTTGCCACAAATTGGCTGCATCTTGACGGCACTTTGCCTATACAAACCACAACCAGCGAGTATTGCCAACCCGGGAAGCAAATCCAAGACCCTGGAGCGCAATCCGCGTAACACTTCTTATTAGGACTAAAACGAATGCCACAACAGCGTGCAAACTTTTGAGTTGTGCAGAACTCTTCTTCACGCTTAGGGCAGCCAATCCCCAAGTGGGGTCTGGAGAGCGCTTAGAATTACAACAGACCTCCAGACTACAGAGTTCCCCGAGGAAAACAGCTGCTTTGTAGGATGGAATGAATGGTAGTATACTCCCCTGAGGACCCTCCCCTTTCTAAACCCCGCCCTCTCAGGCTCCACCCCCCAAATCTCCAGGAATTTCCCAGTTCAAACTTAGCACTCAAACTGTACAGTTTTTAAAAAGGGAAAAAACAAGGCATTCTGGCCGATGCAACAGCTCTTCTATGTTGTCCTTGGATTAATTGTTTTTAAACCTGGTTTTAGCATTTATATTTTGTAATTTGTATTTTTGCACTGTTTTTATCTGTTTTATTATATACTAGCGGGCCTGGCCACGCTTCGCTGTGGCTTACCGTGGGGGGTGTTGGTGGTTAGAAACAGAAGGGAGGAGGAAGGGGAGAGGCGTACCGGCTTTTCCCTGCGGCCTTTTTTGCAGCGCTTCTGTGTCCTCTTCCTGTTTCCAGCTGCAGGCAGTTGTGCAGGGTGTGAAAGCCCTGCACAAGCCACGCCCCCGGGTACTGCGGCCCCTCATTGGGCCACTGCAGGCTGGGGGAAATGTGCAATTTCCTGGCCTCCGGTGTGTCCCGGGAGCCCGGCGAAGGTGCGAAAACATGCCCGGCATGGGAAGGGATGTTGTGGGAAAATTTCGAAGGATTCGGTCCAGGCGTTTTGGCGTTAGGGCGTGAGTAACAAACTCACGGCTCCCTTTTTATATATATATAGATTGGTTGCAAGCTGCCTTGGGCCCTCCGGGGGATTGGCGGGATATAAGCACAAAAATAAATAGATAGATAGATAGATAGATAGATAGATAGATAGATAGATAGATAGATAGATAGATAGATAGATAGATAGATAGATAGATAGATAGATAGATAGATAGATAGATAGATAGATAGATAGAGAGAGAGAGAGAGAGAGAGAGAGAGAGAGAGAGAGAGATTTATCATTTGAATTTATAAACCGCCCAATCCCCGGGGGGGATTAGATAGATAGATAGATAGATAGATAGATAGATAGATAGATAGATAGATAGATAGATAGATAGATAGATAGATAGATAGATAGATAGATAGATAGATAGATAGATAGATAGATAGATAGATAGAAGTAAACAAACAAACAAACAAATGTTGGGCCTGATCCTGGTAAACGAAATGAGATGCCCAGCCCAGACCCATTAGAAATGGTTGCATCAATTGCTCCTGCTAATTGTAGTCCAAAGGGCAGGAGGACGCAGAGCAAAAGAGTTCAGGAAATCTGCCCACCTGCCGGTGCCCATCTTTACAACGACTCTCTCCCTATCTGGCCGCCCTTCTTTCAGCTCCGTCTTCTCTCCCTGGCGTGGCCCCATTCCCGTTTTTGAAGGGAAGAAGCAAAGATGAAAGGAAAGAAATGGGACAGGGGAGGGGAGGAAAGAGAATAATTACCGGGAGGAAATTAAAGTGATATGAATGACAGGTTTTGCTGATA
The DNA here is from genome assembly GCF_021028975.2 of Sphaerodactylus townsendi. Classification (NCBI taxonomy): domain Eukaryota; kingdom Metazoa; phylum Chordata; class Lepidosauria; order Squamata; family Sphaerodactylidae; genus Sphaerodactylus; species Sphaerodactylus townsendi. The sequence continues at coordinate 131,940,427 of NC_059429.1, read as the reverse complement.
GCTGCTAACCTTCCGGTTCATTTGTAATTTGGTCGCTAATTTGTAAACGACAAACCCGGGAGGCCGTTTCCTAGGTGCAGAAAGAAGCAAAACAAGGAGACCAGAAAGGGGACAGATTTCTTTCTCCTTTGGGCATTTTGATCCCATGCCGGAGAGCCTGCATGATGAAGTGATTAAGAACAAGTGGACTATAATCTGGAGAACTGGGTTCGATTCCTCACTCCTCCACGAGAGGGATAGACTATAACAGTGGTTCTCAACCTTCCTAACGCCGCGACCCTTTAATACAGTTCCTCATGTTGGGGTGACCCCCAACCCTAACATTGATCCATTTCACAGATTTTATTTATTTATTTTATTTATTAATTAGATTTTTATACCGCCCTATCCCCGAGGGGCTCCGGGCGGTGTACAACAATAAACATAATATAACATAAAATGGCTAAATCTTTAAAAGCAGCGATAAAACAGTAAAAGCTAAATTTCATAAATACAATACAAAAATGCTAGCATAAATATAAATGGTGTCCAGCAGCTCCATATTGGAGAACACTGATGCAGAGAGTCTTAGGCGACCCCTGTGAAAGGGTCGTTCGACCCCCAAGGGGATCACGACCCACAGGTTGAGAACTGCTGGACTATAATCTGGAGAACTGGGTTTTGTATCCCCGCTCCTCCACATGAAGCCTGCTGGGTGACTTTGGGCCAGTCGCAGTTCTCTCTGAACTCGCTCAGCCCCAACCGCCGCACAAGGCGACTTTTGTGGGGAAAAGACGGGAAGGATTTTGTAAGCTACTTTGAGACGCCTTTCAGGAGATCCACTCATGTGGAGTAACAAGGACTCAAAGATAGATTCCCCACAGTCAATTAATCGCATGATACTCACGTGAAATATCAAGGTTTGATCAAGAACTCCCCACTACTTAACTGCCGAACACGGGTTCTTCCCGGTTCTGGCTCCCCCTTATCACGTGTTTTTAAAGAACCTGTATGGAAGTGCACCTTTTTAAAAAACATGCGCCGAATCTGGATTGGTGGGGAGGTTCAGGGATTGAATGTAGGTTTGTTTTCCCGCCGTTGGGAGTGATGTGGAGCCTTCCAGCCAATCAGAGTGCAGTGGGCTGTGCACGAAGCTCACGCAGCCCTTTTTTTGTTTGTTTCGCACCGGCAGAGGCTTCGTTGAAACGTGGCTGCGTGGAACATGATTTCTGTGTTCACTAAAATTAGACTTTCGTGCCAGTGCAGCTGCGTGGGTAAAGAGTGCTGAAGCCGCGCATAAACGTAGCTTAGCGTGAAAAAGAGCTACTGTTCTATCTACACATGTGAGTAATGACGTAGCTGCGCAAAAAAAATGTTTTAAAAAATTTCCCGCCCCAACACAGTGCAACAGCCAATCAGGACGAGGAAGAAAGAGCTGCTGAGCAGATCGTGCGTTCGATTGCGCAATCGTGGGAAGCGTTGCACTTTTTGAAACCGTGATAGACATCGATGTCCTCATCACGTACCTGCTGCAGTGGGGAGGGTGAAACCTGTTGGAAGAGAAGGACTTTATGCTGTTTCCTGCCTCAACCTACAGAGGGGTTTTTACTAGATAGTCAGTGGCTAGATAGGGACCTAGGGATTGTCACCTTTATCATGCTGGTCCTATCCTTTGATGTTAGATTGCTACTCTCAGGGACTTCCTTCCTTCCTTCCTTCCTTCCTTCCTTCCTTCCTTCCTTCCTTCCTTCCTTCCTTCCTTCCTTCCTTCCTTCCTTCCTTCCTTCCTTCCTTCCTTCCTTCCTTCCTTCCTTCCTTCCTTCCTTCCTTCCTTCCTTTGTCCTGACTGGCCATCTCAAGAAATCTCATTCCTTCTCTCCTGGGAGAATGAAGAGAAGTGTTTGGATTTATACTCCATCTTTTTCTCCCCTAAGGACACTCAAGGTGGCATACAAATTCCTTTCTGTTCCTCTCCCCACAACAGACACCTTGTGCAGTAGGTGGGGCTGAGAGAGTTCAGAGAGGACTATGACTAGCCCAAGGTCACCCAGCAGGAATGTAGGAATGGGGAAATACATCTGGTTCACCAGATAAGAGTCTGCCCCTCATTTGGAGGAGTGGGGAATGAAATGCAGTTCTCCAGATTAGAGTCCACCATTCTTAACCGCTACCCTACACTGGCTCTCCATGTGTACACTTGGACATTTGGGGAGGGTGCTGAGAATTGGCTCCTTGGAGGGATCTCCTTCCTTATAGAAATACACACACCTCTAATTTCCCGTAGAGTCAGCAGATAACATGTTAAACCAGTTTAACGCCTGCCCTGCAAACATGCCTTTGGCGTGTCAGGGGGGAAATCCTGAAGAGACCTTGCTGTTGACATCTTTTCAGTGTCTGCGTTCATGGCCCAATGGCCCCAAAGCATTTTGCAAAGTGGCCCGCGGTGTATCCTTCAAAATGCAGCATCTGCTCACAAAACCATATCGGCGTTAAAGCGCTTTGGCAGCCTACTTTCAACATTTAACAGATTCCTCCTCCATTAACCTATTTGTTAAGCACGTGGCTGTACAGCGAATAATTCTCCAAGGCGGCCTGTTCTCAGCCATTAACTCGGCTAGAACAGAATCAAATTGGGATTTATGGGGAAGCGTCAACTTCTTCCAAGGCGCGTTGCAAAGGGGTGCTCCAGCCAGAGGAAGTTTCTGCCAGGAAAAAGGAAGATCGTACGGGCCCGTCGCGAGCTTTGGGACCATTTGGGTGCAGTTCTTTTAATAGGGAACAATTGCAATTAGCGTTATTTCTCCCACTGCAAAGAGCCCAGCGCCATTAAGGGTCTGTGGTCCTTAGAACAACCCTGTAAAGTAGGTCAGCAATCTAAAATAGGCAGGAGTGTTGGTAGAGTCATGGAATCAAAGCACTCCGGGCAGATGGCCATCCAGCCTTTCTTTAAAAACCTCCAAGGAAGGAGACTCCACCACACTGCCAGGTAGTGCATTCAGTGGTGGGATCCAAAAATTTTAGTAACAGGTTCCCATGCTGGTGGGATTCAAACTGTGGCGTAGCGCCAATGGGGCTGGGTGGGGCACGATGGGGGCGTGGCCGGGCATTCCGAGGGCGGGGCATTCCTGGGTGGGGCTGTGGCAAGGACGCAGCCGCTGCGCCGGTCTTTGGGCGGGAAACGAATGCACTCAGGCGCAGGCTGCCACGCACGCCGGTGCACCTCCTGCTAGACTGCTTCGTGGGGGGGGGGGGGGGTGGGGGGGGGGGGGGGTGGGGGGGGGGGGGGGTGGGGGGGGGGGGGGGTGGGGGGGGGGGGGGGTGGGGGGGGGGGGGGGTGGGGGGGGGGGGGGGTGGGGGGGGGGGGGGGTGGGGGGGGGGGGGGGTGGGGGGGGGGGGGGGTGGGGGGGGGGGGGGGTGGGGGGGGGGGGGGGTGGGGGGGGGGGGGGGTGGGGGGGGGGGGGGGTGGGGGGGGGGGGGGGTGGGGGGGGGGGGGGGTGGGGGGGGGGGGGGGTGGGGGGGGGGGGGGGTGGGGGGGGGGGGGGGTGGGGGGGGGGGGGGGTGGGGGGGGGGGGGGGTGGGGGGGGGGGGGGGTGGGGGGGGGGGGGGGTGGGGGGGGGGGGGGGTGGGGGGGGGGGGGGGTGGGGGGGGGGGGGGGTGGGGGGGGGGGGGGGTGGGGGGGGGGGGGGGTGGGGGGGGGGGGGGGTGGGGGGGGGGGGGGGTGGGGGGGGGGGGGGGTGGGGGGGGGGGGGGGTGGGGGGGGGGGGGGGTGGGGGGGGGGGGGGGTGGGGGGGGGGGGGGGTGGGGGGGGGGGGGGGTGGGGGGGGGGGGGGGTGGGGGGGGGGGGGGGTGGGGGGGGGGGGGGGTGGGGGGGGGGGGGGGTGGGGGGGGGGGGGGGTGGGGGGGGGGGGGGGTGGGGGGGGGGGGGGGTGGGGGGGGGGGGGGGTGGGGGGGGGGGGGGGTGGGGGGGGGGGGGGGTGGGGGGGGGGGGGGGTGGGGGGGGGGGGGGGTGGGGGGGGGGGGGGGTGGGGGGGGGGGGGGGTGGGGGGGGGGGGGGGTGGGGGGGGGGGGGGGTGGGGGGGGGGGGGGGTGGGGGGGGGGGGGGGTGGGGGGGGGGGGGGGTGGGGGGGGGGGGGGGTGGGGGGGGGGGGGGGTGGGGGGGGGGGGGGGTGGGGGGGGGGGGGGGTGGGGGGGGGGGGGGGTGGGGGGGGGGGGGGGTGGGGGGGGGGGGGGGTGGGGGGGGGGGGGGGTGGGGGGGGGGGGGGGTGGGGGGGGGGGGGGGTGGGGGGGGGGGGGGGTGGGGGGGGGGGGGGGTGGGGGGGGGGGGGGGTGGGGGGGGGGGGGGGTGGGGGGGGGGGGGGGTGGGGGGGGGGGGGGGTGGGGGGGGGGGGGGGTGGGGGGGGGGGGGGGTGGGGGGGGGGGGGGGTGGGGGGGGGGGGGGGTGGGGGGGGGGGGGGGTGGGGGGGGGGGGGGGTGGGGGGGGGGGGGGGTGGGGGGGGGGGGGGGTGGGGGGGGGGGGGGGTGGGGGGGGGGGGGGGTGGGGGGGGGGGGGGGTGGGGGGGGGGGGGGGTGGGGGGGGGGGGGGGTGGGGGGGGGGGGGGGTGGGGGGGGGGGGGGGTGGGGGGGGGGGGGGGTGGGGGGGGGGGGGGGTGGGGGGGGGGGGGGGTGGGGGGGGGGGGGGGTGGGGGGGGGGGGGGGTGGGGGGGGGGGGGGGTGGGGGGGGGGGGGGGTGGGGGGGGGGGGGGGTGGGGGGGGGGGGGGGTGGGGGGGGGGGGGGGTGGGGGGGGGGGGGGGTGGGGGGGGGGGGGGGTGGGGGGGGGGGGGGGTGGGGGGGGGGGGGGGTGGGGGGGGGGGGGGGTGGGGGGGGGGGGGGGTGGGGGGGGGGGGGGGTGGGGGGGGGGGGGGGTGGGGGGGGGGGGGGGTGGGGGGGGGGGGGGGTGGGGGGGGGGGGGGGTGGGGGGGGGGGGGGGTGGGGGGGGGGGGGGGTGGGGGGGGGGGGGGGTGGGGGGGGGGGGGGGTGGGGGGGGGGGGGGGTGGGGGGGGGGGGGGGTGGGGGGGGGGGGGGGTGGGGGGGGGGGGGGGTGGGGGGGGGGGGGGGTGGGGGGGGGGGGGGGTGGGGGGGGGGGGGGGTGGGGGGGGGGGGGGGTGGGGGGGGGGGGGGGTGGGGGGGGGGGGGGGTGGGGGGGGGGGGGGGTGGGGGGGGGGGGGGGTGGGGGGGGGGGGGGGTGGGGGGGGGGGGGGGTGGGGGGGGGGGGGGGTGGGGGGGGGGGGGGGTGGGGGGGGGGGGGGGTGGGGGGGGGGGGGGGTGGGGGGGGGGGGGGGTGGGGGGGGGGGGGGGTGGGGGGGGGGGGGGGTGGGGGGGGGGGGGGGTGGGGGGGGGGGGGGGTGGGGGGGGGGGGGGGTGGGGGGGGGGGGGGGTGGGGGGGGGGGGGGGTGGGGGGGGGGGGGGGTGGGGGGGGGGGGGGGTGGGGGGGGGGGGGGGTGGGGGGGGGGGGGGGTGGGGGGGGGGGGGGGTGGGGGGGGGGGGGGGTGGGGGGGGGGGGGGGTGGGGGGGGGGGGGGGTGGGGGGGGGGGGGGGTGGGGGGGGGGGGGGGTGGGGGGGGGGGGGGGTGGGGGGGGGGGGGGGTGGGGGGGGGGGGGGGTGGGGGGGGGGGGGGGTGGGGGGGGGGGGGGGTGGGGGGGGGGGGGGGTGGGGGGGGGGGGGGGTGGGGGGGGGGGGGGGTGGGGGGGGGGGGGGGTGGGGGGGGGGGGGGGTGGGGGGGGGGGGGGGTGGGGGGGGGGGGGGGTGGGGGGGGGGGGGGGTGGGGGGGGGGGGGGGTGGGGGGGGGGGGGGGTGGGGGGGGGGGGGGGTGGGGGGGGGGGGGGGTGGGGGGGGGGGGGGGTGGGGGGGGGGGGGGGTGGGGGGGGGGGGGGGTGGGGGGGGGGGGGGGTGGGGGGGGGGGGGGGTGGGGGGGGGGGGGGGTGGGGGGGGGGGGGGGTGGGGGGGGGGGGGGGTGGGGGGGGGGGGGGGTGGGGGGGGGGGGGGGTGGGGGGGGGGGGGGGTGGGGGGGGGGGGGGGTGGGGGGGGGGGGGGGTGGGGGGGGGGGGGGGTGGGGGGGGGGGGGGGTGGGGGGGGGGGGGGGTGGGGGGGGGGGGGGGTGGGGGGGGGGGGGGGTGGGGGGGGGGGGGGGTGGGGGGGGGGGGGGGTGGGGGGGGGGGGGGGTGGGGGGGGGGGGGGGTGGGGGGGGGGGGGGGTGGGGGAAGAAGAAGAAGAAGAAGAAGAAGAAGAAGAAGAAGAAGAAGAAGAAGAGGAGGAGGAGGAGGAGGAGGAGGAGGAGGAGGAGGAGGAGGAGGAAGAAGAAGAAGAAGAAGAAGAAGAAGAAGAAGAAGAAGAAGAAGAAGAAGAAGAAGAAGAAGAAGAAGAAGAAGAAGAAGAAGAAGAAGAAGAAGAAGAAGAGGAGGAGGAGGAGGAGGAGGAGGAGGAGGAGGAGGAGGAGGAGGAGGCAGCGGCAGCGGCAGCGGCAGCAGCGGCTGTGTATCTAGGGAAAATGTAGCCCAGTACAAAATCTGAGTTTTCTGTCCCCCTCCCCTTAATGAGTGGCTGCCCTCCCCCACCACTACCAAACAATGTGGTTTTTTTTACCACCAGGTCATCTCAAAGTCACCATCACATTATAGAACATGCTCCAACTCACAAATCTGAGCGCAACAATGATCCATGCCGCACAGTGGAAATAAGGGGGGATGTGGAGATCAGGGGGGGGAGAGGTCGGGTGGAGGGGTGATTTTCCACCCCCCACATGACTAAAGGGCAGCAGCCTGGGGACATTTGACGCCACACTTGCCCCTTGGCGGTACGCCCCTGCCTCTGCTACTCAGGTGGTGGAGTGGACAATCAAACCCGGTTCTGTAGATTAGAATCCACCTGCTCTTAACCACTGCACCACACTGGCTCTCCAAGTTTTCTTCTTGGTATAAGCTTTTTTGGGCATTCTCACTTCTTCAGATACACTGAAACAACCATTCCATACAGTTGTGGAGTGGGGAGGATGTTGCTTGGAAGGTCCAGTTAGGGGTGGGGAAGCTCTCCAAGCTTTGGAATAGTCTCTCCTTGGAGACTCGCCATTCACCTACCGGAGTCTTAGTGTAACCCCCATGCTCAGAATGGGTTGACCCAGTAAGGGGTGGAGACTCAAAGCAGCAGAAGGCTGCAGAGCTCATGTAGTTTGGAGGAGACGAGGCTACCAGACTCGGACCTTGGTTTGTATAACCCTTAACACCTTGTTAAGGTAACTGCAATGTTGTTGGGAACTACTGGGAAGGTGGTAGTTTATTTTTTGCTATGTTGTAAATGTTGGAGTTTATTGTTTCAGGGTTTCTTTTTGTGTTTGTAATGGGTGAGAGTTCTCCTGGAGACCTTCATTATGTTGAATCCTGTTCATCAAGCCCTAGGAGTCTTCAGGAGCCAACCCACTTGCAAAGAAGAATTGGACTTGGCAGTATCAGTAGACTGTAAATATAAGGACTTGAAAATGCAACCTGAACAGGACCTTGAAGGGTGATGTTAAATGTTGATGTTATATGTTATATGTTAAGAAAGTAAACCATTTTGTTTTTAAAATTTGTTGTTGCAAACTCATTCCAAATTCTGCCCCACAGAACCCACAGGTAGAGGTTACATAAGCACATGGTGGAGACCTTCCTCTTTACCCAGGCATTTGGTTAGCCTCTCTGGAAACCCCCCTCTACAGCTGCTGAGCTGAGGGGAGGGAAGAGAGTAGGAGGTTGGGGTTATTTTAATGTTATTTTTATTGTTGTTTTAATTGTTGTGCTTTATTTATGATGTTTCATTGATGTTTTAATTGTTTCAAGTCTGTGTAAGCTGCCTAGAGACATGGGTATAAGGCAGGGTGTACATTTTTATGTATGTATGTATGTATGTATGTATGTATGTATGTATGTATGTATGTATGTATGTATGTATGTATGTATGTATGTACGTACGTATGTATGAATGAATGAATGAATGAGCGTTAAGTAAGATTGAATTACCCCAGATGATGAAACCTGTGAAAGGCAGCAAACTAGCACCCAGCACAATAAAAGAGTTTGCAAACAGATACAGGCAATGTATTGTAGAAGACTTTTCCGGCCAGAATCAATTGGCCGTTGTGGGTTTTCTTGGCTATCAGACTACGACCCCCCCAGCCCAAAAAATCACACAGGCAGATGCTAGACCTGTTAGCCTATGTAGTGAGATAAGAATCCAGTATCTCTATTGAGTCCTGGTGTTTCCATTGTCCCGAGTGTTGTAAACTGTAATTCAGAAACCTTCTGTCCCCTTCCGCACCTGCAGAATAGTGCACTTTCAATCCACTTTTGCAATTGTTTGCAAGTGGATTTTGCTATTTTGCACAGTAAAATCCAGCTGCAAAGTGCACTGAAAGTGGATTGAAAGTGCAGTATTCTGCATGTGCGGAAGGGGCTCCAGTTCTAGTTTTTTTTTCTGACTCTACTCTGCGATCCTGCATTGAATGTCCTGCAAAATTAAAATGTGCCCCTACCAGTTTCTCAGATTTGGGATTCCTGGTGTCAAATTTGTGTCCATTTGTCCTTTGTCCTTGGGCTCGACCTGTTTGCCCCATGTGAAGAACTGAAGGGAGAGATGTAGCTCCAAGGGGACAGGGGGGGCGACGCACCAGGCCCGCGCCCCTGTGGGGGCGTTCCGGGGGGCGTTCCGGGGGGCGTTCCAGGGTGGGACGAGGGCGGAGGATGCACCAGTGCACCGGGCACTCCCCCCCTTCATTCATTCATTCATTCATTCATTCATTCATTCATTCATTCATTCATTCATTCATTCATTCATTCATTCATTCATTCATTCATTCATTCATTCAGTTAGTTAGTTAGTTAGTTAACTTATAGGCCGCCTCTTCCCAGAAGGGCTCAAGGCGGCTCACAAAAGGCTGTTCTCCGAGACAGCAAATCAAAACAACATAAAACTTAACCTATTAAACCCATTAAAAAAAAAACTTAAGCAGCAGGTTAAAAACAGGCGCCCGATCTAAAGGCCAAAAGAAAGGGAGGGAATAGGCAGGGCCCGTGATGGGATCAACAACAGGCCCAACCAAGATGGAGAAAGGTGGAAACAGGCAGCCTCAATTTCAGTTTCAGTTTCAATGGGGGGCAGTAAAGCCGCGGCCAGCCCCTCCGAAAGCTCGGTGGAATAGCTCCGTCTTGCAGGCCCTGGGGAACTCACCAAGGTCCCACAGGGCCCTGACAGTTGGAGGGAGAGCGTTCCACCAGGCAGGGGCCAGAGCCATAAAGGCCCTGGCCCGGGTCGAGGCCAGCCGCATCGTCACGGGGCTACGGGTCACCAGCAGTTCTGCCACCGCCGAGCGTAGTGGTCTATGTGGGACATAAGGGGTAATGCCACGGCTGGCAACTAACAGCAGACACAATGTTAGAAGATCAAAAGAAGTACGAGAGAGTTGGCCAAAGGCTGGGTTCTCCCGGATGGAGGATTAGCAGATTAGCGGTCTGCAGCAGGAGAATTCATCTTGCTTCCGATGCCCTCTGCTAGTCTATTTGGAAAGAAAACAAACGTTACCAAGACACCATCCAAAGAAAACAGACCCAAAGAAAACAAAACCCACTTACACCGCTGCTGGAATTTCTCACCTCTTGGGAATTGGACGTACGTGACTACTGCTTCCTCCCTTGTATGCAAATTACGCTTGCAAATCTGCTGTTTCTCACGGTAAAATCCAGTTGCAAAGGCCAAAGTGGATTGAAAGTGAATTATTCCGTCTGCGTGAAAGAGTCAACACATTCCTGATTGCCAGACAGTCTGTTGTAAAATGCTCTAGTGTTTCTTGGAGAAGCTCAATCATTATTATTATTAGAAGAAGAAGAGTTTGGATTTATATCCCCCCTTTCTCTCCTGTAGGAGACTCAAAGGGGCTGACAATCTCCTTGCCCTTCCCCCCTCACAACAAACACCCTGTGAGGTGGGTGGGGCTGAGAGAGTTTCCGAAAGTTAGGATTAGTTTCCAAGGTCACCCAGCTGGCGTGTGTGGGAGTGTACAGGCTAATCTGAATTCCCCAGATAAGCCTCCACAACTCAGGTGGCAGAGCTGGGAATCAAACCCAGTTCCTCCAGATTAGATACACGAGCTCTTAACCTCCTATGCCACTGCTGCTCCCTTAGGTCATTAACAGGTTATAAGATGAGTGGGTTTGATTCCCCACTCCTCCATATTGGCAGCGGACTCTTATTTAGTGAACTGGATTTGTTTCCCTGCTCCTCCACATCAAGCCTGCTGGGTGACCTTGGGCCAGTCACAGTTCTCTCAGAACTCTCTCAGCCTTACCTGCTTCACGAGGTGTCAGGGGGACAGAAAGGGAAAAAGGAGGCCGGTGCCGCCACCTGAGTCTCCTCACAGGAGAGAAAGGCGGGGTATAAACCCAAACTCTTCTTCCTGTGAGCTTAATTTGCTCTCGTTGTTCATTGTTTGGGTGGTTGCTCAGATCTTCCATTCAAGATGGATGTGGGCATTGAAGTGGCACTTCTTTCCATCACCAACAACCGTCCACTAATGTTTGGCACTCTTACGCATGCTGAACAATGCACTTTTAATCCACTTTCAATGAACTTTAGCCATTGGCCTGTTATGCATGCAGGGCTTACCCCAGGCTTTTTTCCGTGCAGCGGAATTTTCACAAACTGGGGATTTTCCTGCTCCCCAGCCAAACCAGCTGTTTCCTGTGTTGCCTGCTGCCTTTCAGTTTGTTTTTGGGTGTAATTTTAGAAAATAAATCCTTTGGGCCACTCTGCAGGCCCAAAGAGTGGTAGGAACTACTATCGGGGGGGGGGGGGGAGAAGGCCAAGGGTCAAGTAAAGTCAAAGTGAGCGGAGGAAGCCACACCTTTGGAAATTTCAGAAGCCACGGTGCTTCTCTGATCTGTGGCACTGTGAGTTTGGGAAGGGGAGGAACGTGTGCACAACTGAGAATCTGCCCCAAAATGGAATGTTCACTCACTGTGATGCAGACACTAATTGTGTAACTGGCCATCATTTGCGACATTGTTGTTTCGCACGGTACAGTCCAGTTGCAAAGGACATTCAAAGTGGATTGAAAGTGAATTATTCTGCCTGCGTGAAGGCATCAGCACATTCCTGACTGCCGGACCATCGTAAAATGCTCCAGTGTTTCTTGGGAAAGCTCAATTAGCTTTGATTGGTGTTCTGGGTAAGATCTTGACAAGTGATTCATCAGCAATATGTCACTTCTTCAGGAAGCAATGGCCTTGAGGTTTCACGTTCGACAGCCACTTAGTCGAAACTTGCACCAGGTGAAGCATGCCGAGGCAGTACCAAAAATGACAAACCACTTCCAGCCAGTGGCGGGATCCAAAAATTTTAGTAACAGGTTCCCATGGTGGTGGGATTCAAACAGTGGCGTAGCGCCAATGGGGCTGGGCGGGGAACGACAGGGGCGTGGCCGGGCATTCCAGGGGCGGGGCATTAATAATTTCTCTGTTACTGTAAAAAACTCTTACTGTAAAAAAAAGTTCCTGATTTCCAGCTGGGATCTTTCTGTCCATAATTTAAACTCATTATAGCAAGTCCTATCGTCTACTGCCAACAGAAACAACGACTTCTCCTCTAATTGACTGCCTGTCAAATACTTAATACTTTCAAATACTTAATTTTGTTTCTAGAAACAAATCAAAAGAAGGATGCTTTCCTTAAACAAGGAATTTTACCATATATTCTAAAACATGTTTTTAAAACAGCCCAACAGGGAGAATTATCCTGTTTTCTACCTTCGCTAACCAGCCACATAGGAAACAACCAGACTTTATGATTTTTGGACCTAATGGAATTTCTAACGGAAAGGCAGACCCAATTAGTAACCCCCTCTCGGCACACACAAATAATTAGTAACCCACTCTCGGGAACTGGTGAGAACCTGCTGGATCCCACCTCTGCTTCCAGCGTTCTTGAAGTCTGTTGTGTGTACCTACTCCATGGACCCTGCTGTGGATGTCCCAGGCTGGCCAGATCTCAGGGTTGACCAAGGTTACTTCTTGGATGGGAGACCACCAAGGACGTCCATAGAATCAGAGAATCATAGAGTTGGAAGCGACAACAAGGGCCAGCCAGTCCAACCCTCTTCCATGCAGTCAAAGCACACAGACAAAGCATTCCTGACAGATGGCCATCCAACTTCTGTTTAAAAACCTCCAAAGAGGGAGACTCCACCACATTCCAAGACAGTGAATTCCACTGTCAAACAGCCCTGACTGTCAGGAAGTTCTTCTTAAGGTTGAAGAAGAAGAAGAAGAAGAAGAAGAAGAAGAAGAAGAAGAAGAAGAAGAAGAAGAAGAAGAAGAAGAAGAAGAAGAAGAAGAAGAAGAAGAAGAAGAAGAAGAAGAAGAAGAAGAAGAAGAGTTTGGATTTATATCCCCCCTTTCTCTCCTGCAGGAGACTCAAAGGGGCTGACAATCACCTTGCCCTTCTCCCCTCACAACAAACACCCTGTGAGGTGGGTGGGGCTGAGAGAGCTCAGAAGAGCTGTGACTAGCCCAAGGTCACCCAGCTGGCGTGTGTGGGAGTGTACAGGCTAATCTGAATTCCCCAGATAAGCCTCCACAGCTCAGGCGGCAGAGCGGGGAATCAAACCCGGTTCCTCCAGATTAGATACATGAGCTCTTAACCTCCTACGCCACTGCTGCTCCTTTAGGTGGAATCTCTTTTCCTGTAGCTTGAACCCATTTCTCCTTGCCCTACTCTCTGGAGCAGAAGAGAACAAGTTTGCTCCCTCTTCTACACGACAGCCCTTCAAATATTTAAACATGGCTGTCATGTCACCCCACCTTAACCTTCTCATTTCGAGACTACACATACCCCGCTCCCTAACTTTAGATCTCAGATTTTTTCAGTACCTTTGTAAAAAACAGACTCCATTTCATTTAGAGGTGGGTGTGAGCTTTTCTTCTTCTGATTTCAGTTGACCTGCTATGCCAGTTCAATTGATATAACCCCACGATCATTCGGGTAAAAAGACAATATCAGTAAAACAAAACAAAAAAGGAATTAGAAGAAGAAGAAGAAGAAGAAGAGGAGGAGGAGGAGGAGGAGGAGGAGGAGGAGGAGGAGGAGTTTGGATTTATATCCCCCCTTTCTCTCCTGTAGGAGACTCAAAGGGGCTGACAATCTCCTTGCCCTTCCCCCCTCACAACAAACACCCTGGGAGGTACGTGGGGCTACAAAATTAAATGTTTGTAGATTGCTAGCTTGCTTTTGACATGGTGCCAAACGCTGCCACCTATACTTTTGCAATCAGCTATAAGACCTCTGTAAGATAGTTGCCCATTTTTGGTTTGCAACGACCTCTGAGGTTTTTTAAAGTCTTCGCTGCTACAAAAAAGATTGCCAAAGAAAAGGAAATTATAGCGAAGATCCTGAATGTGCATGTTGCAACTGTGAGGACCAATCACAGGAGGTGGTGATGGCCACTAACCTGGATAGCTTTAAAAAGGGCTTGGACAGATTGACAGAGGAGAAGTCGATCTATGGCTACCCATCTTGATCCTCCTTGATCTGAGATTGCAAAGGCCTTAGCAGACCAGGTGCTCGGGAGCAGCAGCAGCAGAAGGCCATTGCTTTCACATCCTGCACAGGAGCTCCCAAAGGCACCTGGTGGGCCACTGCGAGTAGCAGAGTGCTGGACTAGATGGACTCTGGTCTGATCCAGCAGGCTAGTTCTTATGTTCTTATGTTCTTATGTTCTTATATTTAAAGTCACCTTTCAAAAGGGGTCAGTTGCAAGTCTAAGGTGGCCAACTCTGGGTTGTGCAATTCCTGGGGATTCGGGGGAGAAGACCAGGGAAGGCAGCATTTGGGGAGAGGAGGGACATTGTGCAGGGCCTAATGGCATAAAGTCCACCAGGTAAAGCAGTCATGTTCTCCAGAGGACTCGGTCCCTGTCGTTTAGAGTTGAGTTGTAATTCCAGGAGATCTCCAGTCCTTACCTGGAGGTTGGTAACCATCACTGAAAGACAAAGACATGGGGTATCTTGCCGTTGTGGGTTTCTCAGGCTGAGTGGCCGTGGTCTGGTAGTTTTTGCTCCTAATGTTTCACTTGCATCCATGGTGGGCTACCGTGACATGCCTCTGAAGATACCAGCCATAGATGCACGTGAAACATTAGGAGCAAAAACTACCAGACCCACAACCGGCAGTTGATTTCAGGACCAGCAGTGGCGTAGGAGGTTAAGAGCTCGTGTATCTAATCTGGAGGAACCGGGTTTGATTCCCCGCTCTGCCGCCTGAGCTGTGGAGACTTATCTGGGGAGTTCAGATTAGCCTGTACACTCCCACACACACCAGCTGGGTGACCTTGGGCTAGTCACAGCTTCTTGGAGCTCTCTCAGCCCCACCCACTTCACAGGGTGTTTGTTGTGAGGGGGGGAGGGCAAGGAGATTGTAAGCCCCTTTGAGTCTCCTGCAGGAGAGAAAGGGGGGATATAAATCCAAACTCCTCCTGCTCCTGCTCCTGCTCCTGCTCCTGCTCCTGCTCCTGCTCCTGCTCCTCTTCCTCTTCTTCTTCTTCTTCTTCTTCTTCTTCTTCTTCTTCTTCTTCTTCTTCTTCTTCTTCTTCTTCTTCCTCCTCTTCCTCTTCCTCTTCCTCTTCCTCTTCCTCTTCCTCTTCTTCTTCTTCTTCTTCTTCTTCTTCTTCTTCTTCTTCTTCTTCTGGGGGGGGGGGTGGGGGGGGGGGGGGGTGGGGGGGGGGGGGGGTGGGGGGGGGGGGGGGTGGGGGGGGGGGGGGGTGGGGGGGGGGGGGGGTGGGGGGGGGGGGGGGTGGGGGGGGGGGGGGGTGGGGGGGGGGGGGGGTGGGGGGGGGGGGGGGTGGGGGGGGGGGGGGGTGGGGGGGGGGGGGGGTGGGGGGGGGGGGGGGTGGGGGGGGGGGGGGGTGGGGGGGGGGGGGGGTGGGGGGGGGGGGGGGTGGGGGGGGGGGGGGGTGGGGGGGGGGGGGGGTGGGGGGGGGGGGGGGTGGGGGGGGGGGGGGGTGGGGGGGGGGGGGGGTGGGGGGGGGGGGGGGTGGGGGGGGGGGGGGGTGGGGGGGGGGGGGGGTGGGGGGGGGGGGGGGTGGGGGGGGGGGGGGGTGGGGGGGGGGGGGGGTGGGGGGGGGGGGGGGTGGGGGGGGGGGGGGGTGGGGGGGGGGGGGGGTGGGGGGGGGGGGGGGTGGGGGGGGGGGGGGGTGGGGGGGGGGGGGGGTGGGGGGGGGGGGGGGTGGGGGGGGGGGGGGGTGGGGGGGGGGGGGGGTGGGGGGGGGGGGGGGTGGGGGGGGGGGGGGGTGGGGGGGGGGGGGGGTGGGGGGGGGGGGGGGTGGGGGGGGGGGGGGGTGGGGGGGGGGGGGGGTGGGGGGGGGGGGGGGTGGGGGGGGGGGGGGGTGGGGGGGGGGGGGGGTGGGGGGGGGGGGGGGTGGGGGGGGGGGGGGGTGGGGGGGGGGGGGGGTGGGGGGGGGGGGGGGTGGGGGGGGGGGGGGGTGGGGGGGGGGGGGGGTGGGGGGGGGGGGGGGTGGGGGGGGGGGGGGGTGGGGGGGGGGGGGGGTGGGGGGGGGGGGGGGTGGGGGGGGGGGGGGGTGGGGGGGGGGGGGGGTGGGGGGGGGGGGGGGTGGGGGGGGGGGGGGGTGGGGGGGGGGGGGGGTGGGGGGGGGGGGGGGTGGGGGGGGGGGGGGGTGGGGGGGGGGGGGGGTGGGGGGGGGGGGGGGTGGGGGGGGGGGGGGGTGGGGGGGGGGGGGGGTGGGGGGGGGGGGGGGTGGGGGGGGGGGGGGGTGGGGGGGGGGGGGGGTGGGGGGGGGGGGGGGTGGGGGGGGGGGGGGGTGGGGGGGGGGGGGGGTGGGGGGGGGGGGGGGTGGGGGGGGGGGGGGGTGGGGGGGGGGGGGGGTGGGGGGGGGGGGGGGTGGGGGGGGGGGGGGGTGGGGGGGGGGGGGGGTGGGGGGGGGGGGGGGTGGGGGGGGGGGGGGGTGGGGGGGGGGGGGGGTGGGGGGGGGGGGGGGTGGGGGGGGGGGGGGGTGGGGGGGGGGGGGGGTGGGGGGGGGGGGGGGTGGGGGGGGGGGGGGGTGGGGGGGGGGGGGGGTGGGGGGGGGGGGGGGTGGGGGGGGGGGGGGGTGGGGGGGGGGGGGGGTGGGGGGGGGGGGGGGTGGGGGGGGGGGGGGGTGGGGGGGGGGGGGGGTGGGGGGGGGGGGGGGTGGGGGGGGGGGGGGGTGGGGGGGGGGGGGGGTGGGGGGGGGGGGGGGTGGGGGGGGGGGGGGGTGGGGGGGGGGGGGGGTGGGGGGGGGGGGGGGTGGGGGGGGGGGGGGGTGGGGGGGGGGGGGGGTGGGGGGGGGGGGGGGTGGGGGGGGGGGGGGGTGGGGGGGGGGGGGGGTGGGGGGGGGGGGGGGTGGGGGGGGGGGGGGGTGGGGGGGGGGGGGGGTGGGGGGGGGGGGGGGTGGGGGGGGGGGGGGGTGGGGGGGGGGGGGGGTGGGGGGGGGGGGGGGTGGGGGGGGGGGGGGGTGGGGGGGGGGGGGGGTGGGGGGGGGGGGGGGTGGGGGGGGGGGGGGGTGGGGGGGGGGGGGGGTGGGGGGGGGGGGGGGTGGGGGGGGGGGGGGGTGGGGGGGGGGGGGGGTGGGGGGGGGGGGGGGTGGGGGGGGGGGGGGGTGGGGGGGGGGGGGGGTGGGGGGGGGGGGGGGTGGGGGGGGGGGGGGGTGGGGGGGGGGGGGGGTGGGGGGGGGGGGGGGTGGGGGGGGGGGGGGGTGGGGGGGGGGGGGGGTGGGGGGGGGGGGGGGTGGGGGGGGGGGGGGGTGGGGGGGGGGGGGGGTGGGGGGGGGGGGGGGTGGGGGGGGGGGGGGGTGGGGGGGGGGGGGGGTGGGGGGGGGGGGGGGTGGGGGGGGGGGGGGGTGGGGGGGGGGGGGGGTGGGGGGGGGGGGGGGTGGGGGGGGGGGGGGGTGGGGGGGGGGGGGGGTGGGGGGGGGGGGGGGTGGGGGGGGGGGGGGGTGGGGGGGGGGGGGGGTGGGGGGGGGGGGGGGTGGGGGGGGGGGGGGGTGGGGGGGGGGGGGGGTGGGGGGGGGGGGGGGTGGGGGGGGGGGGGGGTGGGGGGGGGGGGGGGTGGGGGGGGGGGGGGGTGGGGGGGGGGGGGGGTGGGGGGGGGGGGGGGTGGGGGGGGGGGGGGGTGGGGGGGGGGGGGGGTGGGGGGGGGGGGGGGTGGGGGGGGGGGGGGGTGGGGGGGGGGGGGGGTGGGGGGGGGGGGGGGTGGGGGGGGGGGGGGGTGGGGGGGGGGGGGGGTGGGGGGGGGGGGGGGTGGGGGGGGGGGGGGGTGGGGGGGGGGGGGGGTGGGGGGGGGGGGGGGTGGGGGGGGGGGGGGGTGGGGGGGGGGGGGGGTGGGGGGGGGGGGGGGTGGGGGGGGGGGGGGGTGGGGGGGGGGGGGGGTGGGGGGGGGGGGGGGTGGGGGGGGGGGGGGGTGGGGGGGGGGGGGGGTGGGGGGGGGGGGGGGTGGGGGGGGGGGGGGGTGGGGGGGGGGGGGGGTGGGGGGGGGGGGGGGTGGGGGGGGGGGGGGGTGGGGGGGGGGGGGGGGGGGGGGGGGGGGGGGGGGGGGGGGGGGGGGGTGGGGGGGGTGGGGGGGGTGGGGGGGGGGGGTGGGGGGGGGGTGGTGTGGGGGGGGGGGGGGGGGGGGGGGGGGTGGGGGGGGGGGGGGGTGGGGGGGGTGGGCTTCTTCTTCTTCTTCTTCTTCTTCTTCTTCTTCTTCTTCTTCTTCTTCTTCTTCTTCTTCTTCTTCTTCTTCTTCTTCTTCTCCTGTAGCTTGAACCCATTTCTCCTTGCCCTACTCTCTGGAGCAGAAGAAAACAAGTTTGCTCCCTCTTCTACATGACAGACCTTCAAATATATAAATCCAAATTCTTCTTCTTCTTCTGAGAAATCTTCCAACAACACACAGGGTATCTGTTGCTACCCAAACGCCCAAGTTTTCTCCACCGTGTTTACGAAGCTCTCAGTCCCCGCAAACCGTCCTGACGCTGCACCGATTTCATTTCCTCCAACGTTTGGTTTTTTTTACCAAAGGGCGATTGTTTTATCATTGCCTGTTTTTAATCTCACGCGCATCTGAGATCTATTAATCCGGGTTTCATTGTCTCGCTTGTTTGTTTTGGGGAAGGCCCTGCGGCGCTATTGCCAAAGCAGCGCTGAAGGAACAGGAGGCGTCTGAGCTACCAGAGCATTCGCAAACAGGGAGGCCACGGCTGTCAGAACGACCGCCGTGCAGAAAAATATCTGTTTGCAGGGGGCGGCAGAAGGCCTGCCGCAGAACGAACAGAAAGAAGAGCTTGTGGCGTTTGCGGCCACGAGGGCAGTTGGCGAACGGCAAGCAGTGCAACGAGAGAGAATTGCTCCCCGGATAAAGGCGGGATTCGCGGAACGAAGGCACGAAAACACGAGCTGATTTCCAATTACTCTACAATGCTCTCTGGTGGCGAGCGTTTATTGCCGGGAATATATTTTTCGTTACGTTCAACGGCTGCGAAAGGCACTTCGCACGGTGCGGACATAACATATGGAATTCACTGCCCAGGAAGTCCCGCCGGTCCCTAGGAGAAAGGACTTTCCAAAAGGGGGAAGACAAACGTTTATTTATTTATTTTTTAAAACAAATATTTGGATGCTGACTTTTCACCCAATTAGGGCTCCCAAGGCAGCTCACATGAAAATATTAAAGCAATTAAAAATACCGCTTGAAGCGATAACCTAATTCAATAAAAGCACAGAACGAAAGGTCCAATGACTGGAGGCGCTAGTGCATGGGAACAAACACATTTCCCCAGTAGCAGAAGAAGAAGAGTTTGGATTTATATCCCCCCTTTCTCTCCTGTAAGAAGACTCAAAGGGGCTTACAATCTCCCGGCCCTTCCCCCCTCACAACAAACACCCTTCCCCCCTCACAACAAACACCCCCCTCACAACAAACACAACAAACAAAAGGTAGGTGGGGCTGGGAGAGCTCCAAGAAGCTGTGACTAGCCCAAGGTCACCCATCTGGCGTGTGTGGGAGTGCACAAGCTAATCTGAATTCCCCAGATAAGCCTCCACAGCTCAGGCAGCAGAGCGGAGAATCAAACCCGGTTCCTCCAGATTAGATACACGAGCTCTTAACCTCCTACGCCACCATTTACATACACAAAAGTAGTAGAAGAAGAGTTTGAATTTATACCCCACCTTTCTCTCCTGTAAACTCAAGGTGGCTTACAAGCTCCTCTCCCTTCCTCTCCCCACAACAGACATCTTGTGAGGTAGGTGGAGCTGAGAGAGTTCTAAGAGAACTGTGACTAGCCCAAGGTCACCCCGCAGGAATGTAGGAGTGCGGAAACACATCTGGTTTGCCAGATAAGTCTCCGTCACACATGTGGGGGAGTTGGGGAATCAAACCTGTTTCTCCAGATTAGAGTCCGCCTGCTCTTAACCACTCCACCATGCTGGCTCAGTGAAGGAGCTACCAGTTTTGAAGGGACATTCAAGGAAAGCAGCACTGAAGAGGCAACAAACAGCATTTCCAGGAACGAAGGAAAGAACCCAAGTTCCAGTGGGGGAGGGGGTGTACGGATCCAAGACACAGGCCATTTCCGCACAGATTCTCCGAACAGGTTTGCAAAAAGTTTGAAAAGTGTTTTCTATCCCCCCGTCCCGTTAGCCTACTCTCAACCCCCTTGAAACGATTCCTGGCTACCATTTTGTGGTCATTCTGGTTTTTTTTTTAAAAAAACACAGATCTATAGATCTGATGCTACGAAGGTTCAAAGTCTCATGCTGCAATTCTCTAGACGCTGTGTAGTCAAAGTTGCTACGGAGACATGACCCCCAATTTTTTAAAAAATGTTTTTTTAAGACAAGTAATACAACTTGAGATGGCTGGCGTGAACTCAGAAAACCGAATGGATGAAGAAGCCCAGGAACTGTAGAGCGGTGTGGGAAATGCTAGGGTATTGCGGGTTTCACGGGTTGTATGGTTGTGCTGCAGTAGCGTTTTCTCCTGACGCTTCACCTGCATCTGTGGCTGGCCTCTTCAGAGGATCTGATGGTAGTAAAGCAAGTGGAGTATATCTACCTGTGGAATGTCCAGGGTGGGAGAAAGAACCAATTTCATCTATTAAAAGGGTGCAATTTGCACGTATCAAGTGGAATCCACTCATTTTAGCATATGTATGTAACACTGAAGTTGCATGATCAGTTAGTGTGGGCATCTGCATAGAAGAAGAAGAAGAAGAAGAAGAAGAAGAAGAAGAAGAAGAAGAAGAAGAAGAAGAAGAAGAAGAAGAAGAAGAAGAAGAAGAAGAAGAAGAAGAAGAAGAAGAAGGAGCAGAAGAAGAAGAAGAGGAGGAGGAGGAGGAGGAGGAGGAGGAGGAGGAGGAGGTGGAGTTTGGATTTATATCCCCCCTTTCTCTCCTGTAGGAGACTCAAGGTGGCTTGTGAGTCACAGAAGTCTGTAGCATGTGAGTAACAATGAAGATAGCAAGGTCAATAGGTGAATGCTATCTTCATTGTTACTCCCAGGCTACAGACTTCTTTGTGACTCACATGCCAGGCTACTCTATTCAGAGGGCCTCACCTTTTGACCTCACGGTATACATACTCCACTTGCTTTCCATTCCTACTATCAGATCCTCTGAAGATGCCAGCCACAGATGCAGGCGGAACGTCAGGAGAGAATGCTGCTAGAACACGGCCATACAGCCCAGAAACCACACAGCACCCCAATGTCTGGGATATTTTCTTGAATACTGGTTTGATTGCTGGGATGGGTGCAGATGGGGTCAATAATGGTCTTCTCTGAATGCTGATTAAATCACGTTTGGGGGATGTGATGGGGATTAGTTACCCCCTTTGTCCAGCCAGTCGCACCTTTGAGCCGGGGGAGATATTCTTCTGCAAACCTCCTTCCCGTCCAAGCTTGTCACACAAGATGGATCCCAAGGCACTCATCTTGTGGGGAGCAGTATCTTGCTCTGATACCAGCATTTGGGGGCCCGTGCCCTTGTGGCTCCCCTGAGCAGGACAATGGATCAGACCCCTCACACTTATTTTGACGCTTGTAGCTAGTGTGGCGGAGTCAGAGGTGGGATCCAGCAGGTTCTCACAGGTTCCCGAGAGTAGGTTACTAATGATTTGTGTGTGCCGAGAGGGGGCTACTAATGGGTGATTTTGCCACGTGATTTTCGCCTTAGTTACGCCCCTCCTCTCAGCAGTAGCACGCAGAACTGGAAGCAGTCTAGCAGGAGGTGCACCGGCGTGCGTGGCAGCCTGCGCCTGCGTGCATTCGTTTCCCGCCCAAGGACCGGCACAGCAGCTGTGTTCTTGCCACAGCCCCGCCCAGGAATGCCCCACCCCCGGAATGCCCGGCCATGCCCCCATTGTGCCCTGCCCAGCCCCATTGGCACTACGCCACAGTTTGAATCCCATCACCATGGGAACCTGTTACTAAAATTTTTGGATCCCACCACTGGGCGGAGTGCTTATGTAACCTCAGCTTGTGGGTTCTGTGGGGCAGAACTTGGAAGGAGTTTGCAACAACTAACTGTTAAACAAAATGGTTTCCTTTCTTTAACACATGACAATTATCAAGCATTAACATTTAACTCAACACTCCAAGGTCCTGTTCAGGTTTCATTCCAAGTCCTTCCAATTACAGCCTGATAATGCCAAGTCCATTCTTCCTGCTGGTGGTTGGCTCGTGGAGACTCTGGGGGTTGGGTGAACTGGATTCGAGATGATGAAGGTCTCCAAAAGAACACTCACCATTTACATACACAAAAACCCTGAAACAATAAATTCTAGCATTTACAATATAGCAAAAATAAACATCTTCCTTCCCACTAGTTCCCAACAGCATTGCAGTTACCTTAAACAAGGTGTTAAGAGCGTATAATAATCTATCCAGGTTCCAGTCCGGTAGCCTTGCTTCCTCCAACCTCATGAGTTCTGCAACCTTCTGCTTCTTTTCAGACTCTACCCCTTTCTGGGTCACCCCATTCTTAGCATAAGGGTTACACTAGGGTCGAATCCCCACTACCGTCTTAGCCAGGTTTCAGAACACAAACTAACCAGGTTTGACGGACGACCTCCCCATGGCTTGCGTGGCAGATTCCGTTTCTGGCGCTCGTCCTCCCCGTTAATCTGCGTTCCGGCAGGACCTGGTTGCAAGTGGCACAGACCCCATTGACACGGTTCAGAGCTGATCCGAGGGGAGGGATGAGGGTTGAAACCCTGACTCGTTTCCCGCACTGGAGTGTGACATGGAATTCGGGCAACCAATCAAGCGCTGCGATGCGCAGCGCCAGTCTTTGCGGTTTACACGTTTCCGCTTTTGCGATCGGCCAGCAGAAGGGGACGCAAACGTTAAACAGTCAAACATGTAACTTTGAATCGTTCATGGTTTACACAGGTAACAATTAACTGTTTGCACAGTTAAACAGTTCAACGTTAAACTTTTACATGCTGGGTTTTTTTGATCACGCCCTTACAATGTACATTTCCACAGTGGGAAAAGGTCCCTCCCCATGAAGACACGCCAGCCAATCAGGGGAGACCAGCAAAGCGAGCTCGCCTGGTAGTGGGGATTGCTAAGAGTCCTGCAACCGGGTGTGTCTGCTGTGTGCTCGCTGCGGTGGGGAGGGAGAAACTCCGATGAAGAGGACACGGTTTCACAACGAACGGGTTTAGATCTGCGTGTAAATTTCAAGTGGGGATTCGACCTTAGAGAGCTGGGTTCAGATCTAAGAGAACTGGGCTCAAATTCTCACTCAGCTATGAAGCGGATTGGGCAGATATCCTCCCTCTCCCACTCTGCTGCTCCTCGAGGCCTTCCACCCCAAATTTCAGGCTCTTCCCTTTGCGGCTACGGCTCTTTCTCTTACCTGGAATGTTGTGAGACATTCCGTGCCCACCTTTCCCTGTCCTGACCTCATCTAGGGGAGCGCTCCACCTGCTGTGGGATGCAGGGGGACAGAAAGCTGTGGGAAAGGGCTCTGGCAATCAAAGGCCTCTAGATGGCATCAGAGCTGTTTAAATTGGTCTGCTCAATTGATGGCTGTGATTTTCCAAGCCTGGATGAGAATAAGGGGGAGCCCGCAGCTCATCCCGCTGACATGAACGTTGGCCCCAAGCCCCCAACACAAAAAGATCCCACGACACAATCCTTGTAGGAAGCGGAGCTGGCACAGACAAGACAAAGACCACATATCTAGTGGACAGTGTGGTGTGGTGGTTAAGAGCGGTGGACTCTAATCTGGAGAACAGGGTTTGATTTCCCCACTCCTCCACATGAGCGACGGACTCTTACCCGGTGAACCAGATTTGTTTCCACACTCCTGCATTCCTGCTGGTGTAACCTCTATCTGTGGGTTCTGTGGGGCAGAACTTGGAATGAGTTTGCAACAACAAATTTTAAAAAACAAAATGGTTTACTTTCTTAACATAATAATAAATGTAATAATAAATAAACATATAACATCAAACATCAACATTTAACATCACACTTCAAGGTCCTGTTCAGGTTTCATTTCAAGTCCTTCTAGTTACAGTCTTCTGATACTGCCAAGTCCAATTCTTCTTTGCAAGCGGGTTGGCTCCTGAAGACTCCAAGGGCTTGAGGAACAGGATTCAACATGATGAAGGTTTCCAGGAGAACTCTCACCCATTACAACCATAAAAAGAAACCCTGAAACAATAAACTCCAACATTTACAACATAGCAAAAATAAACAACTCCCTTCCCACTAGTTCCCAACAACATTGCAGTTACCTTAACAAGGTGTTAAGGGCTTCTACAAACCAAGGTCCGAGTCTGGTAGCCCCGTCTCCTCCAAACTACATGAGCTCTGCAGCCTCCTGCTGCTTTGAGTCTCCACCCCTTTCTGGGTCAACCCATTCTGAGCACAGGGGTTACACTGACTGACCTTGGGCTAGTCACAGTTCTCTCAGAACTCTCTCAGCCCCACCCACCCCGCAAAGTGTTGAGGGGAGAGGAAGGAAAGGAATTTAAAAAACCACTTTGTGACTTGAGGTTGAGGAAAGTAGGGTATCAATCCAAAATCTTCTTCTAATGTGAGGCCTTTTGGTGGGTTCTGCAGACAAGCCCCATTCAACGGCAGCCACCATTGGCAGGCAGACAGAGCCTTGGATCTTCTCACTACGACTGCTAACTCCAGGTGGCAAATTCTGGAGATTTGAGGGTGCAGCCAGGAAAAAGAAGGTTTTTGGTGGGGAGAGGGACCTTTGATGGGTATATTGCAGTGATGGCGAAACTTTTCGAGACCGAGTGCCCAAAATTGCAACCCCAAACCCACTTATTTATTGCAAAGTGCCAACACGGCAATTTAACCTGAATACTGAGGTTTTAGTTTTTTAAAAATGGTTGGCTCCGAGGCATATGTTACTCGGGAGTAAGCTTGGTAGTAGTCAGTGGCTTTGCTTTGAAGCAACCGTGCAACTCTTCCAACGGGTGAATCACGACCCTAGGAGGGTTTCCTCAGAAGCAAGCCCCATTGCCAGCAACCGAACTGACTCCCAGATAAAGGATCGTGCTTTTGTTCTTCGCATGAAAATCAGTGGGGTTTAACAGCACTTAACAGGGTTACCTACACTGCTTCCCCAAAACTAGGTCTTAGGTTTAATGCTAATAATTGAGCCCAGTGGCCCAGACCAGCCTAGATGTGTGTGTGGGGGGGCACTCTGTGTGTGCCCACAGAGAGGGCTCTGAGTGCCACCTCTGGCAGCCGTGGCATAGGTTCACCACCACTGGTATATTGCCATGGCGTCCACAATCCAAAGCAGCCATTTTCTCCAGAGGGAGCTCCATCTCTGTAGTCTGGAGATCAGCTGTGATTCTGGGAGATCTTTAGATCCCACCCAGATGTTGGTGACCCTAGAACTGTTGGAATAAGTGACTTTTGCATGCCTGGACAACGTGGGGCGCTATGTATCTCTAAGATGTTCTATTGTTTGCTCTCCATGTCACAGTACAGGCTAAAAACAGCCTGAGGAAGTACAGTTCCCAGGAGACCTTGGGGCTTACAAGGTCTCCTGGGAAGTATAGTTCCCATCAGGCCGTTTTTAAGCCTGAACTGCAAATAGGCCTTTTTTTAGCCTGAAAAAGTTCTAGGAAAAGGAAAGGAACTAAGGTAAGTGTGGGAAGGGGGACATGGGGGGTGCTGGGTGCTGTGGGGGGCCATGGGGAGGACGGAAAATATAGACTGCGCACCGGGCGCAGTTTGGCCCATCTACGCCTCTGTCTCCAGATGATAGAGATCAATTCCCCTGGACAAAATTGCTGCTTTGGAGGGCGGACTCTATGGCATTCTACGCCATCAACGCCCCTCCTCAAACTCCGCCCTCCTCAGGCTCCATCTCCAAAATCTATTTCCTAACTCGGATCTGGCAAATCCTCACCAAAGTGGTCGTTCAGCTCAGAGCTGCCATCCGTATCTCCGTTGAATTGGCTGGTTTCGTGCTAATTGTTGCTAATTGTTTCAAAATTGATTTTTATTGCTCTTGTGGAAGCTGCTTGGGGTTTGGGTGAGAAAATGGCATTTTTTTTTCTCTCTCTCATTAACGGCAACTTGTTCTGTAAGCACACAAATAGCTTTTCTCTTGAAAAGACGTCGTGCTCGGTGACAATCTGGGGAGAAAAAGGACTGGTGCCAGTCACGAGTGTGGTAGGAAACCAGGCCGAGACCTTTGCTCAGTTTTTGCGTGTTCTTTCTCATGCAGAAGGGTTCTTTCATTTGACTTCCACAACAACCCTGCGAGGAAGCCTGGACTTCCGCAGCGAGCATCTCGATGGGAGGAAATGCTGGAACTCGGGACTTCTCCACCCAAATGCAGCCCCTTTGCCATACAATCGCCGAGGACAGGAATTTGTCGTCAACAGGGCGTTTAAGTGGTATAGCTTTGCCACTGACTGACTGACTGACTGACTGACTGACTGACTGACTGACTGATTCATTCATTCATTCATTCATTCATTCATTCATTCATTCATTCATTCATTCACAGATACACACTCTGCCTCTCTCTCCAATGGAGACCAAAACAGCTTATATATAGGAGCAGCAGTGGCGTAGGAGGTTAAGAGCTCGTGTATCTAATCTGGAGGAACTGGGTTTGATTCCCAGCTCTGCCACCTGAGCTGTGGAGGCTTATCTGGGGAATTCAGATTAGCCTGTGCACTCCCACACACGCCAACTGGGTGACCTTGGGCTAGTCACAGCTTCTCGGAGCTCTCTCAGCCCCACCTACCTCACAGGGTGTTTGTTGTGAGGGGGGAAGGGCAAGGAGATTGTCAGCCCCTTTGAGTCTCCTGCAGGAGAGAAAGGGGGATATAAATCCAAAGTCGTCGTCGTCGTCGTCGTCGTCCTCCTCCTCCTCCTCCTCCTCCTCCTCTTCTTCCTCTTCTTCTTCTTCTTCTTCTTCTTCTTCTTCTTCTTCTTCTTCTTCTTCTTCTTCTTCTTCTATAATTCTTTTTAATTTTATTCTCACAACAACCCTGTGAGTAGGCTGTTACACACACATCCAGCAAGCTTCTGTAGTAAAGTGTGGACTTGATAAGCCTCCACAGCACAAGTGGCAGAGCGGGGAATCATACCCAGTTCTCCAGATTAGAGTGCACCTGCTCTTAACCACTACAGCACGCTGGCAGGTGAGGCAAGAACCCTGCTTGATTATTGGAGATTTAATTGACTGTGCATATTTTTTTAAAATGTTGCTTCCACCGCAGCTGCCACCACAGCACAAAGATCTGTACTATGTGACTGAAGTTAATCTGTGGGTATCATTTTGTGGCTGGCTCCGCCTCCTGCCATCGCCATTTTGTGGCAGCCATTTTGTTGCTGTGCCCACTGTGATGTGTCAGGATTCCAAATGCGCTTCCAAGCTCAAAAAGGGCCCTTTCCGTACAACCAAAATAAAACGTTTTGAGGCGGGAAGTAAAACAATTCCTCTGTGGAGTTCCGCATGATTTTTCCCCAAAACGTTTTATTTCCAGCCTGAAAACATTGTAAACGAATCCTCTTCTGTAGCGATTCTTTTGTGGAAGTGTTTTTGTAACCTCTATCTTTGGGTTCTGTGGGGCAGAACTCGGAATGAGTTTGCAACAACAAATTTTAAAAACAAAATGGTTTACTTAACATATAACATCAACATTTAACATCACACTTCAAGGTCCTGTTCAGGTTGCATTTTCAAGTCCTTATATTTACAGTCTACTGATCCTGCCAAGTCCAATTCTTCCTGCAAGTGGGTTGGCTCCTGAAGACTCCAAGGGCTTGGTGAACAGGATTCAACATGATGAAGGTTTCCAGGAGAACTCTCACCCATTACAACCACAAAAAGAAACCCTGAAACAATAAACTCCAACATTTACAACATAGCAAAAATAACTCCCTTCCCAGTAGTTCCCAACAACATTGCAGTTACCTTAACAAGGTGTTAAGGGCTTATACAAACCAAGGTCCGAGTCTGGTAGCCTCGTCTCCTCCAAACTACATGAGCTCTGCAGCCTCTTGCTGCTTTGAGTCTCCACCCCTTTCTGGGTCAACCCATTCTGAGCAGGGGGGTTACATTTTCACTTGCTGGGCAGATCTCTTTAAAACATTTCCCTTGC
Organism: Sphaerodactylus townsendi; assembly: GCF_021028975.2. Lineage (NCBI taxonomy): Eukaryota > Metazoa > Chordata > Lepidosauria > Squamata > Sphaerodactylidae > Sphaerodactylus > Sphaerodactylus townsendi. The sequence goes on along the minus strand of NC_059429.1, from coordinate 131,912,779 downwards.
CTTTCCGCAGTCCCCGGACTTCTTCCTCCGCACCATTTTCTGAGCTCACTCCATTGGCTCGCCTACTTATTTTCGTCATTAAAAAAATATTTATTGGGGGGGAGCGAATCTTCGAAAGACTCGTGCACACAACCCATGAGAATCGCAGCGCAAGGCTTCGAAGCAACGTAGCATCACATTCGAAGTGAATTGTTTTAAAAACAGTACGATCACAAAATGGCAGCCAGGAATCATTTCGAGGTGGTAAGTGTGGACCAATGGGGGCAGGGATGAAAACAGTTTTGCAAACGTTTTGGGGGATATGTGCAGAAATGGCCAAGGTTGGGGTCTCTTGGTCTCCGGAGTCCCAGATAATTTCAGTGCATGTGGGGGAAAGGTGCTGGCAGAAGGGTCTTGCTGCCCTCTTGTGGGATATGAAGGACTTACAAGCGCCTTCAACCCTTCGAGCAGCAGTGGTGTAGGGGTTAAGAGCAGGTGCGCTCTAATCTGGAGAACCGGGTTTGATTTCCCACTCTGCCGCTTGAGCAGTGGAGGCTTATCTGGGGAACGAGATTAGCTTGTGCGTTCCAACTCACGCCAGCTGGGTGACCTTGGGCTAGTCACAGCTCTTCGGAGCTCTCTCAGCCCCACCCACTTCACAGGGTATCTGTTGTGAGGGGGGAAGGGAAAGGAGTTTTATAAGCCCCTTTGAGTCTTCTTACAGGAGAGAAAGGGGGGTATAAATCCAAACCTTCTCCTCCTCCTCCTGATTGACCATTTGACCTGCAAGATCAATGTTTTGTTCATGGCCATCTAGTTAACTTCATGGCTTTACGAGGTGGGGTGGTGGTGGTGGTTTGAACTCCATATTCAACCCTGACATTTCTGTTTGCCGCTGAGCATTAAGCCCCATTTCAACATGCTGAAATACGAAATGTCTGGCATACAAAAAAGAAGAGTTTGGATTTATATCCCACCTTTCTCTCCTGTAAGGGGACTCAAGGTGGCTTACAAACTTCTTCCCTTCCTCTCTCCACAACAGACGCCTTGTGAAGTAGGTGGTGCTGCCCTCTTGTGGGGTATGAAGGACTTACAAGCGCCTTCAACCCTTCGAGCAGCAGTGGTGTAGGGGTTAAGAGCAGGTGCACTCTAATCTGGAGAACTGGGTTTGATTTCCCACTCTGCCACTTGAGCAGTGGAGGCTTATCTGGGGAACGAGATTAGCTTGTGTATTCCAACTCACGCTAGCTGGGTGACTTTGTGCTAGTCACAGCTCTTTGGAGCTCTCTCAGCCCCACCCACCTCACAGGGTGTTTGTTGGTGGGGGTGGGGGTAGGGAAAGGAGTCTGTTGGCTTACAGGAGAGGAAGGGGGGATATACATCCAAACTCCTCCTCCTGCTCCTCTCCAGTTTCCATTTTCCCCAGGCTCTGACCAAAATCTCCAGGAGTTTCCCACGCTGGAGCTGGCAGTCCTAGGATACTTCCATGAAAACCAGTGTAAGGAACCAGTAAAGTCCAGGCCAAAAGTAACTTTTCAAGTTCTTTATTGAGCTGGCATTCTAAGTCGATCACAAGCAATGTGGGAGCTGACCCCCCGACGTTCGAACAGCCTGTTTTACGGGCTCCCCACCAGTTCCCGCCAAAGTTAGATAAACACCTGTAGTTCCCATCCGAAAACCTCCTTGAAACAGTTTCACGTGGACAGGCAAAAGAAATAGGAGATACAAATAACAGAAACACTCCCCGTTCCGGGCGTCCCACCAACCTAGGCAGAAGAGAACCTTCCAAGGTTAGGCAGCAACTTTACAACCAGTTGGTTCTGACCTGGCCAAAGGAAGTCACACTAGTTAACCTGTGGGACTCATTGCTGCTTGACTTAGTGGTGGCCATTAATAGTGGCTTTAACAGGGGATTATACAAACTCATGCAGGAAGGATACATCAGTTTCTGTCGGCCACAAAACAAAAATGGAACTTCCATGTTCCGAGGCAGTATGCTGCTCAATACCAGTTACTGGGCAGGGCATACAGCTGCCCTATATGTAGGCCTTCCAGTGGCATCTGGTATGTAGGCCAATTTGGGAAACAGGAGTATAAGAACATAAGAACAAGCCAGCTGGATCAGACCAGAGTCCATCTAGTCCAGCTCTCTGCTACTCGCAGTGGCCCACCAGGTGCCTTTGGGAGCTCACATGCAGGAGGTGAAAGCAATGGCCTTCTGCGGCTGTTGCTCCCGAGCACCTGGACTGTTTAGGCATTTGCAATCTCAGATCAAAGAGGATCAAGATTGGGAGCCATAAATCGACTTCTCCTCCATCAATCTGTCCAAGCCCCTTTTAAAGCTATCCAGGTTAGTGGCCATCATCACCTCCTGTGGCAGCATGTTCCAAACACCAATCACACGTTGCGTGAAGAAGTGTTTCCTTTTATTAGTCCTAACTCTTCCCCCCAGCATTTTCAATGGATGCCCCCTGGTTCTAGTATTGTGAGAAAGAGAGGAAAATTTCTCCCTGTCCACATTTTCTATATCCCATGCATAATTTTATAGACTTCGATCATATCCCCCCCTCAGATGTCTCCTCTCCAAACTAAAGAGTCTGGACTAAGCGGACCGTTGGTCTGATCCAGAATAGAATAGAATAGAATAGAATAGAATAGAATAGAATAGAATAGAATAGAATAGAATAGAATCTTTATTGGCCAAGTGTGATTGGACACACAAGGAATTTGTCTCCGGTGCATATGCTCTCAGTGTACATAAAAGAAAATACATATGTCAAGAATCATAAGGTACAGCACTTAATGATTGTCATATAGGTCTAGTAAGCAATCAGGAAACAATCAATAGTAATAAAAACATAAAATGTAAAATCATAAAATAAAATGAAATGTCAGCACAGGCTATAGTCATACAGTCATAAGTGGGAGGAGATGGGTAATAGGAATGATGAAAAAAGTAGTGCAGTAATTATATAATAAGTATATAATAAATAGTTTGACATTATCGAGGGAATTATTTGTTTAACAGAGTGATGGCATTCGGGGAAAAACTGTTCTTATGTCTAGTTGTCCAGCACAGATCATCGCTTTTTCTTGTGCGCTCTTGCAGTTGGAGCCAAATTAGAAGCAAACAGAAGCAAATTAGAAGCAAATAATCAAGGGATGCGTTTCCTCCTCCCAATCAGCTCCCAGATCTACCTAAATGTTGCCTTTTTCTGTCCCTAGATCCATATGTTTTAATCCTGGCAGCATGCAAATCCAATCAATCAACTGCTTAATTGGTTAAAAGCCAGACACTCCATCTGCGGTGTTTAAGAGTGGCTGGCAGCTCCCAGCTCCCCGTCTCTGAGCCTGAGCAGGAGGCTGGGTGGTAAAGCTCATAAATCAGTCCTGGGGTAATTGGTTATTTGTTCATAGCTATGGTAATTCCACCCCATTCCCCTGAGGTTGCAGAGATTCCCAAGCCTTGCTTTGACCAAAACGATGAGGAGTGGGGAAGGGTTCGAAGATTAGGGGGGAGGGGATGGGCGGGGGTCCGGCCTTGTTCCGCCAAGAGTAGCCAATCAGGTTTTTCCAAGAAGTGACAGCACAAAGACGCACCACTTTGAAACGATGATGTCATTGATTTATTTAATCAATAATGTATTATCTGGTATTCCTTGGTGGTCTCCCATCAGAGTACTAAACCAGGGGTGCCCCTCCTTAGCTTCTGAGATCAGATGTGGTGAAGAAGAAGAAGAAGAAGAAGAAGAAGAAGAAGAAGAAGAAGAAGAAGAAGAAGAAGAAGAAGAGGAGGGAAAGGAGGAGGAGGAGGAGGAGGAGGAGGAGGAGTTTGGATTCATATCCCCCCTTTCTCTCCTGCAGGAGACTCAAAGGGGCTGACAATCTCCTTGCCCTTCCCCCCCTCACAACAAACACCCTGTGAGGTAGGTGGGGCTGAGAGAGCTCCAAGAAGCTGTGACTAGCCCAAGGTCACCCAGCTGGTGTGTGTGGGAGTGTACAGGCTAATCTGAATTCCCCAGATAAGCCTCCACAGCTCAGGCGGCAGAGCTGGGAATCAAACCCGGTTCCTCCAGATTAGATACATGAGCTCTTAACCTCCTACGCCAGTGCTGCTCCTGTAAGAGTTTGGAGTTTGGATTTACACCCCCTGTTTCTCACCTGTAAGGGGACTCAATGGGGTTTACAATCTCCTTTCCCTTCCCCCCTCTCAAATCTGTGAGGTGGGTGGGGCTGAGAGAGCTCCAAAGAACTGTGACTAGCCCAAGGTCACCCAGCTGACGTGTGTTGGAGTGCACAAGCTAATCTGGTTCACCAGATAAGTTTCCACAGCTCAAGTGGCAGAGCGGAGGATCCAACCCGGTTCTCCAGATTAGAGTGCACCTGCTCTTAACCACTCCACCACACTGGCTTGCTTCGGCCATTCAAGTAATACATGAATTATACTTGAATTAAAGGCAAACTACCTTGGCAGGCCCAGTTTTTCTACACTACATTGAATGGAACAGCTGAAGCCATCTTGTCCTGAGTCAGAGTAGGGGGTGCCAGAGTGGAATAGCAATTAAGAGCAGACTCAAATCTGGAGACCCGGGTGCAATTCCCCGCTCCGCCAAATGAGCAGTGGACTCTAATGTGGAGAACTGGGTTCGATTCCCCACTCCGCCACATGAGGCCTGATGGGTGACCTTGGGCCAGTCACAGTTCTCTCCAAACTCTCTCAGTCCCACCTAATTCACAAGCTGCTTTTTGCGTGTGGGGAGGGAGGGGGCAAGGGAATGTGGGTATAAGCGGTTTTGAGATTCCTTGAGGTTGAGAAACGTGGGGTATGGAAACCTACTTCTTATCAAGATAGGTCTCACCTCATCTGCCTGGCATCTGCTGTCTTGGTTCTCAGGTGGAAGTCTTTTATGTACCCAGTAGTGGCGTAGTAGGTTAAGAGCTTGTGTATCTAATCTGGAGGAACTGGGTTTGATTCCCAGCTCTGCCGCTTGACCTGTGGAGGCTTATCTGGGGAATTCAGATTAGCCTGTACACTCCCACACATGCCAGATGGGTGACCTTGGGCTAGTCACAGCTTCTCGGAGCTCTCTCAGCCCCACCCACCTCACAGGTTGTTTGTTGTGAGGGGGGAAGGGCAAGGAGATTGTAAGCCCCTTTGAGTCTCCTGCATGAGAGAAAGGGGGGATATAAATCCGAACTCTTCTTCTTCTACCCGCTATCTGATCCTTTGAACGGACGGGGTCATCATTTGAACCCAGGGCCTTCTAGCATGCCAAGCACATGGTCTATTACTGAGTCACAACCCCTTTCCAATTGGGCGCCCCCTATCACATGGGCAGATCGGCTGAATTCTGACATTTCCCCCTTCCCCTTTTGGATAATGAGTTAGATTTTGGTACTTTGAATCTAAACGCGCCGCTGCTTCGATAAATTGGAAGCGACACACAACATATGGCACACCTATTCCCTACAAACCATTTCCGTCTCAACATATTAAGGGAATGCGTGTCAAGTTAAAGCTGACTTAGGGAGAACGTAGGGTTTTCAAGGCAAGAGATGAACAGAAGTGGGTTGCTGTTATCTGCTTCTGTGCCGGCGTAGTGAACTGGGTTTGGTTCCCCACTCCTCCACATGAAGCCTGCTGGGGGACTTTGGGCTAGTCCCAGTTCTTAAGAACATAAGAACATGAGAACAAGCCTGCTGGATCAGACCAGAGTCCATCTAGTCCAGCACTCTGCTACTCGCAGTGGCCCACCAGGTGCCTTGGGGAGCTCACATGCAGGATGTGAAAGCAAGGGCCTTCTGCTGCTGCTGCTCCTGAGCACCTGGTCTGCTAAGACATTTGCAATCTGAGATCAAGGAGGGTCAAGATTGGTAGCCATACATCGACTTCTCCTCCATCAATCTGTCCAAGCCCCTTTTAAAGCGATCCAGGTTAGTGGCCGTCACCACTTCCTGTGGCAGCATATTCCAAACACCAATCACACGTTGTGTGAAGAAGTGTTTCCTTTTATTAGTCCTAATTCTTCCCCCCAGCATTTTCAATGGATGCCCCCTGGTTCTAGTATCGTGAGACAGAGAGAAAATGTCTCTGTCAACATTTTCTACCCCGTGCATAATTTTATAGACTTCAATCCTATCCCCCCTCAGACGTCTCCCCTCCAAACTAAAGAGTCCCAAACGCTGCAGCCTCTCCTCATAGGGAAGGTGCTCCAATCCCTCAATCCTCCTCGTTGCCCTTCTCTGCACTTTTTCTATCTCTTCTATATCCTTTTTGAGATGTGGCGACCAGAACTGAACACAGTACTCCAAGTGACACAGTACTCCAAGGGTTCTTGCAGAACTCTTTTGGCCTTACCTACCTCGCAAGGGGTCCGTTGGGGGAAGGGAAGGAATTTGTAAACAATCCGAGCGACCTCTGGCTCTGAGGAAAGATCCATATTGAGAACGACAGAGAGGCCAGGAGATCAGAAGAGACGATTTTTTTGAGGCCTGCTACTCCTAGAATTTGCTCACTGCAAATATCCGAAGCATCTTTCTCTTATAAAACTTTTATGCTCATATAGACGAGCAAGTGTTACCTCAGGAGAAACTCTGCTTCCGTGGATTCAATCACGTGCTGGACACACTTATTCATTTATTAATAGACTGTAATTAATTTCACTGCCAACTTTTTCCTCTTAAGCATCATATTGTTAAAATAAATTCTATGTGTTTAAAAGTTATCTAGCTGGCCAAACTCAGTGGTGTATCTGCCTAAGGGACATGGGTGGTCCCATGTCCCCAGGTGCCACGTGGGGGGGGGGGCGCAAAAACACCGCTCCCGCCCCCGCTGCCAGCCTCTCCGGGAAAGCACCCTGGACTGCGCTGTCAGGCCACGTTCTCACAGGCACCCAGTAAGGCCCCGGAGGAGGTGCCACGACTGTCACCACCTCCCCATAGCTGCTAGCCCCGCCTGGCCCTGCTGGCCCAGTTGGGGGTCCAAAAATTTTAGTAACAGGTTCCCATGGTGGTGGGATTCAAACTGTGGCGTAGTGCCAATGGGGCTGGGTGGGGCACGACGGGGCGTGGCCAGGCATTCCAGGGGCGGGGCATTCCTGGGCGGGGCTGTGGCAAGGATGCAGCTGTTGCGCCGGTCCTTGGGCGGGAAACAAATGCACGCAGGCGCAGGCTGCCACGCACGCCGGTGCACCTCCTGCTAGACTGCTTCAAGTTCTGCGCGCTACTGCTGAGAGGAGGGGCGTAACTAAGGCAAAAATCACGTGGCAAAATCGCCAATCAGTAACCCGCTCTTGTCACACACAAATAATTAGTAAACTACTCTCGGGAACTGGTGAGAACCTGCTGGATCCCACCTCTGGGCTGGCCCCTCAATGAGGCCGGGGGGGGGGATGGCGGCAATGTCTTGGGCGCCTCCCCCAGGGCCTTGCCACAGCTCAGGAGAATGCCAGATGGCCATGGCCCAGCCCCGATGGGCACCCAGTGGGGCACCCAGAGGTGGGCAGGCTCCTGGCCTGGTCAGGAGAAAATGGTGCCCGGGGCCCAGCCTGCTCCAGCGCCCCCCCCCCCCGTACCTCCCCTCTGTGATCCTGGAGGCAGTAAGAGGGGCGTTGGGGGAGGCACTGGAGCAGGCTGGACCCTTAGGTGCCATTTTCTCCTGGTATGCCTTTGGCCAAACTCTTGCTGAGCCACAGAAATCAGAGAACGACTGAAATAGTAGCAAACCTTTTAGCCAAAGTTATGAAACAAAATGTTCTCAAGTATGAAGAAATTGCTCAAACTTCCATTAACTCTCCTTGTTTGGAATGAACTTTTGAAGCACACTTATTTCATTCTTCATTTATAGTGGGTAAAGTTGTAAAAGCAATTTTATTTTGTTTCCGATGGGCCGTCTGACCGGAAGATCTTGACGGACAGAGCGTGTTTCCATTAGACAGATATCTTTTTCCTGTTTTCCCCAGACAAACTCATAGCAGAGTTTCAGGTATCCCCTGTCTGCTGTTATCATCTTGTAAATGAGAGCAGCAGTGGCGTAGGAGGTTGAGAGCTCATGTATCAAATCTGGAGGAACCGGGTTTGATTCCCAGCTCTGCCGCCTGAGCTGTGGAGGCTTATCTGGGGAATTCAGATTAGCCTGTGCACTCCCACACACGCCACCTGGGTGACCTTGGGCTAGTCACAGCTTCTGGGAGCTCTCTCAGCCCCACCTACCTCACAGGGTGTTTGTTGTAAGGGGGGAAGGGCAAGGAGATTGTAAGCCCCTTTGAGTCTCTTGCAGGAGAGAAAGGGGGGATATAAATCCTCCTCCTCCTCCTCCTCCTCCTCCTCCTCCTCCTCCTCCTCCTCCTCCTCCTCCTCTTCTTCTTCTTCTTCTTCTTCTTCTTCTTCTTCTTCTTCTTCTTCTTCTTCTTCTTCTTCTTCTTCTTCTTCTTCTTCTTCTTCTTCTAAATGCAACTGGAAATGTGAGAATATTGAAAATGCAAATAAAAGGGGGGGGGGAGGATTGATGCCTGTGTCCCAAAGTTGTGTATTGAAAACCACACATTTGTTTTGTTTAACAAGCTGAGCCATTGCCAACGAGACAGATTTTGCAATAGTATCTGGAAAATCAGGTGCGCAACAGCAGGGGCCTGCGTAAATATATTAAACATGTTTAGGAAAATGAAAAAAAACAAACCACCCAAAACAAATTGCGATAATTGCTAAGCATGGTGGAGGAAGGGACATCCAGTTGCAACCAGCTCATGGCAACCGTGCAGGGTTTTCAAGGCAAAACAGAGGTAGTTTGTCATTACCTGCCTCAGGGTAACAACCAGAGGTGGGATCCAGCAGGTTTTCACATGTTCCCAAGAGTAGGTTACTAATTATTTGTGTGTGCCGAAAGGGGGTTACTAATTGGTGGTTTTGCTACGTGATTTTTGCCTTAGTTACGCCTCTCCTCTCAGCAGTAGCACGCTAGCCATCAGCAAGGTTCAAAGGAGGAGGAGGAGGAGGAGGAGGAGGAGGAGGAGAAGAAGAGGAGGAGGAGGAGGAGGAGGAGGAGGAGTTTGGATTTATATCCCCCCTTTCTCTCCTGTAAGGAGACTCAAGGTGGCTTACAATCTCCTTGCCCATCCCCCCTCACAACAAATACCCTGTAAGGTGGGTGGGGCTGAGAGAGCTCCAAAAAGCTGTGACCAGTGGTGGGATCCAAACATTTTAGTAACAGGTTCCCATGGTGGTGGGATTCAAACTGTGGCATAGCGCCAGTGGGGCTGGGTTAGGGGCATGACAGGGGCATGGCCAGGCATTCTGGGGGCGGGGCATTCCTGGGCGGGGCTGTGGCAAGGACACAGCTGCTGCGCCGGGCGGGAAATGAATGCACGCAGGCGCAGGCTGCCATGCACACCGGTGCACCTCCTGCTAGACTGCTTCAAGTTCTGCACGCTACTGCTGAGAGGAGGGGCGTAACTAAGGCCAAAATCACGTGGCAAAATCACCCATTAGTAACCCCCTCTCGGCACACACAAATAATTAGTAACCGACTCTCGGGGACCGGTGAGAACCTGCTGAATCCCACCTCTGGCTGTGACTAGCCCAAGGTCACCCAGCTGGCGTATGTGGGAGTGCACAGGCTAACCTGAATTCCCCAGATAAGCTCCACAGCTCAGGCGGCAGAGCGGGGAATCAAACCCGGCTCCTCCAGATTAGAACGCACCTGCTCTTCACCACTACGCCACTGCAAGGGTTCCTTCACAACGACTGTGACCTGTTACACATATGCTGTGCAGAATTCTCCATTGTTCCCATCAGTCTGACCAGTTGTGGGTTTCAGACGGCAAACACAACAGCAGGGGGGAAAAAGCCCCAGTTCTGCCCAGTACAAAATTGGCACGTTGGTCTTCTGCTCGCCCTGAATAACAGAAACCGTTGCCAAGCTGCTAAAACTGTCAGGTGGCTGCAGTTGCTGTTTTATAAAAAAACAGAGACTGCTATTCGGCGAGAAGCAGTTTGAACAGGTGGGTGTTTTTGTTGCCATCCGACGGCAGGTGACTGTTTTCGGTGGCGTGGAAAGCAAAAACAGCGACTCCGCAGTCAGCAGTTTTTGACAGGCAGGTATTTTTGATGCATTAACAGAAAACAATAGCTGCGAGCTAAAACCGGCGAGCGGCTGTTTTGGGCCCTGTCGGACAATGAGCTGCTGGCAGGAGGGTTTCAAGGAACGGATGTTATGCTAATTTCCGAGCTAGGCGCGCCTGATGCCCAAAGGAGGCACGGGTTGTGTCCGCTTCGAGGTGGGTGCCAGCCCAATGCCCCCCCCCCCCCGTTTGGTTTTGCAGCTCACAAATTCACCTATCCACCTCCACGAGCAGAAACGACCTGACTGATTTATTTATCTGAAATATTTATTAGCTGCCCTTGGTCCTGCGGAGCCAAAGGCTTATTTGCATTGACTTCAGCAAGGATTGTCATGCCCTTATATAAAGCCGTGGTGCGACTGCACTTGGAGTACTGTGTTCAGTTCTGGTCGCCACATCTCAAAAAGGATATCGAAGAGATAGAAAAAGTGCAGAGAAGGGCAACGAGGAGGATTGAGGGACTGGAGCACCTTCCTTATGAGGAGAGGCTGCAGCGTTTGGGACTCTTTAGTTTGGAGAGGAGACGTCTGAGGGGGGATAGGATTGAAGTCTATAAAATTATGCATGGGGTAGAAAATGTGGACAGAGAGAAATTTTTCTCTCTTTCTCACAATACTAGAACCAGGGGGCATTCATTGAAAATGCTGGGGGGAAGAATTAGGACTAATAAAAGGAAACACTTCTTCACACAACGTGTGATTGGTGTTTGGAATATGCTGCCACAGGAGGTGGTGATGGCCACTAACCTGGATAGCTTTAAAAAGGGCTTGGACAGATTGATGGAGGAGAAGTCAATCTATGGCTACCAATCTTGATCGTCCTTGATCTGAGGTTGCAAATGCCTGAGCAGACCAGGTGCTCAGGAGCAGCAGTAGCAGCAGCAGGCCATTGCTTTCACCTCCTGCAGGTGAGCTCCCAAAGGCACCTGGTGGGCCACTGTGAGTAGCAGAGAGCTGGACTAGATGGACTCTGGTCTGATCCATCTGGCTAGTTCTTATGTTCTTATGACTTCTGCCAGGCTTTCAGTACCTGAACTTTTATTTTCTTGTGCAAAGAGGTGTCTGTAGCGATTGGAAAAACAGCGGCCGAAAGCTTCTCAGGTGTCTGGATAAAGTCTTTCTCGTCGGGGGCCCACTCTGCGCTCCGGTCAGGGCAATGCCTGAGCTGGTTGTTGTTTACACCTGAATGGGTTCCCATGAGGCAGAAAGTGAAAGAGAGAGGTAAAGAGCAGGAGAGAAAGGCAGAGCGTGTATGCTAAAATTCCAGTCGTTTTGGCATGCAATGTTTTCGCTTTACATATCACTGAAAACTGCCACCTGCCGCTTGATAGCAACAGAAATGCCCATCTGGCCAAACCAGAGGTGGGTTCCAGCAGGTTCTCGCAGGTTCCCGAGAGTAGGTTACTAATTATTTGTGTGTGCCGAGAGGGGGTTACTAATTGGTGATTTTGCCACGTGATTTTGGCCTTAGTTACGCCCCTCCTCTCAGCAGTAGCGCGCAGAACTTGAAGCAGTCTAGCAGGAGGTGCACCGGCGTGCGTGGCAGCCTGCGCCTGCGTGCATTGGTTTCCCGCCCAAGGACCGGCGCAGCGGCTGCGTCCTTGCCACAGCCCCGCCCAGGAATGCCCCGCCCCCGGAATGCCCGGCCACGCCCCCGTTGTGCCCCGCCCAGCCCCATTGGCGCTACGCCACAGTTTGAATCCCACCACCATGGGAACCTGTTACTAAAATTTTTGGATCCCACCACTGGGCCAGACTGACGGAAACAGTGACTCTGAACTTCTGTAGAGTATTTCTGGGCTGAGAAATCAGGCAGGCTCTTTTCCCTTCCTGAAATTACCTTCTGTTATACCTTTCCCTTTTAGAGCTGCAACCTTTGTATGGGACTTTGTGTTGCCGCCCTTAGCCCTGTTAGGGAAGGCAAAACCAACCACCCAACCCAGCCACCCAGCCACCCACCCAGCCACCCTTCCTACCTACCTACCTGCCTGCCTGCCTGCCTGCCTGCCTGCCTGCCTACCTACCTACCTACCTACCTACCTACCTACCTACCTACCTCCAGGTGGTGTTGGAAGAGCACCCAGAATTACGATTGATCTCCAGATGACCAGGATCAGTTCCCCCAGAGAGAATGACTTCTTGGGAGGGCAGATTCTACCTATGGCATTACGACCAGGTTGAGGTCCCTTCCTTCTCCAAACTTCACCCTCTACAGGCTCCACCCCCAAATGTCCAGGAATTTATCAACCCAGAGTTGGCAGCCATAGGTGGAGAGGACTCCTAGTCTGGAAAGGTCTGTGGAATGGATGTCAAATTTGAGGATATGAAATGTCCGTAGGGTTAGTTCATCCAAACATGAATAAAGTCGGCTATCTACTCTTACTGGTAGAATGGCCAACCTCCAGGGGGGTTGGTAGATCTCCCAGAATTACCACTGATGTCCAGACTAAAGAGGTCAATTCCCCTTGAAAAAATGGTTGCTTCTGGACAGTGTCAGGAGGAGGATAGTGTCTAGATCAAGGGATGTAATAGTACCACTCTATTCTACATTGGTTAGACCTCACCTGGAATATTGTGTACAGTTCTGGGCACCGCAATTCAAGAAGGATATTGACAAGCTGGAATGGGTCAAGAGGAAGGCAACCAAAATGGTCAAAGGTCTGGAATCCATGCCCTACAAGGAGAGACTTAAAGAGCTGGGGATGTTTAGTTTGGTGAAGAGAAGGCTAAGAGGTGATATGGTAGCCATGTTTAGATATTTGAAGGGATGTCATGTCAGTGAGGGAGCAAGCTTGTTTTCTGCTGCTCCAGAGACTAGGACCGGGAGTAATGGGTACAAATGTAAAGGAAAAGAGATTCCACCTAAACATCAGGAAAAACTTCCTGACTGTCAGGGCTGTTCGACAGTGGAATACACAACCTTGGAGGGTGGTGGAGTCTCCTTTGGAGGTTTTTAAAGAGAGGCTGGATGGCCATCTGTCAGGAGTACTTTGATTGTGCCTGACTGGCAGGGGGTTGGACTTGATGGTTTCTATGCCAATAAAGGCTTGCTTCTGACTTGATGGTCCTTCTGGTCGGACACTTACTACAGTTCTTTGAGGGTGTAAACAGGCATGTGGATAAGGGGGAACCAGTGGACATTGTCTACTTGGATTTCCAAAAGGCTTTCCAGAGACTATTGAGAAAACTCAGCAATCAAGGAATAAGAGGGGAAGTCCTCCTATGGATTAAAAACTGGTTGAGGAACAGGAAACAAAGGGTGGTTATAATAGCAAGTTCTCACAATGGAGAGAGGTAGGGAGTGGTGTCCCCCAAGGATCCGTTTTGAGACCAGTGCTCTTTAACCTATTCATAAATGACATGGAAGTAGGGGTGGGTAGCGTGGTGGCCAAGTTTGCAGATGATACCAAATTATGTAGGGTGGTGAGAACCACAAAGGATTGCCAAGAGCTCCAAGCGGACCTTGATAAATTAGGTGATTGGGCTAAGAAATGGCAAATGCAGTTCAATGTAGCAAAATGCAAAGTGATGCACATAGGGGCAAAAAATCCAAACTTCACATACACGCTACAGGGGTCAGTGCTATCAGTCACAGACCAGGAAAGGGATTTGGGCGTCTTAGTTGATAGTTCCATGGGAATGTCAACTCAATGCATGGCAGCTGTGAAAAAGGCAAACTCTATGCTGGGGATAATTGGGAAAGGAGTTGATCATAAAACTGCAAGGATTGTCATGCCCTTATATAAAGCCGTGGTGCGACCGCACTTGGAGTACTGTGTTCAGTTCTGGTCACCACATCTCAAAAAGGATATCGAAGAGATAGAAAAAGTGCAGAAAAAGGCAACGAGGATGATTGAAGGATTGGAGCACCTTCCTGATGAGGAGAGGCTGCAGCATTTGGGGCTCTTTAGTTTGGAGAGGAGACGTCTGAGGGGGGATATGATTGAAGTCTATAAAATTATGCATGGGGTAGAAAATGTTGACAGAGAGAAATTTTTCTCTCTTTCTCACAATACTAGAACCAGGGGACATCCATTGAAAATGCTGGGGGGAAGAATTAGGACTGATAAAAGGAAACACTTCTACACACAACGTGTGATTGGTGTTTGGAATATGCTGCCACAGGAGGGGGTGATGGCCACTAACCTGGATAGCTTTAAAAAGGGCTTGGACAGATTGATGGAGGAGAAGTCGATCTATGGCTACCCATCTTGATCCTCCTTGATCTCAGATTGCAAATGCCTTAGCAGACCAGGTGCTCGGGAGCAGCAGCAGCAGAAGGCCCTTGCTTTCACACCCTGCATTTGAGCTCCCAAAGGCACCTGGTGGGCCACTGCAAGTAGCAGAGAGCTGGACTAGATGGACTCTGGTCTGATCCAGCTGGCTAGTTCTTATGTTCTTATGTCTCTTCCAACTCTATGATTCTATGCTTCAGAGGCCAGATTCTACAGCATTATATCCTGCTGAGGTCTCTTTCTTCCCCACCTTCCCCCAAATCTCCAGGAATTTCTCAACCTGGCAACTTTACAGAATCTGAGGAAGGTTAGGTAAGAGGTTGAAGAACACGGATGCCAAACTGTGTACAAACTAATGGGTCAGAGTCTCAAAAGCAAAATGCACAAGTGAAGGAATACAGAATCCATCTTCTCTTTCTCTGTGGCCAGGAGAGAGTTGTGTTGAAATGCACAGAGCTGCCCGTTGACACATCTGATAGGACTGAAGTCCCATTGATTTCAGCTTTCCCATTGATTTTAACTCTTGTACTCAAATCAGTGGGAGGCACAACATTTGGGTCACCTGCTGTTATTGATTACCAGAGTCCCTCTGGCGCTGTTGGTATTAACCAGTGGGTGTGCTTGAAATCATAGGCCAGGAGGTAGAACAGGATTATGAATATCTGTGGTTTGCTCAGTTATTCCCCATCGAACGTGCCAGTCTGAGGTTCAAAACAGTTCTGTGAACGGTGGGGTTTCTACCCCCCCTTTAAATAGCTATCACAAGGGTTCAAGGAGCAGCAGTGGCGTAGGAGGTTAAGAGCTTGTGTATCTAATCTGGAGGAACCGGGTTTGATTCCCAGCTCTGCCGCCTGAGCTGTGGAGGCTTATCTGGGGAATTCAGAATAGCCTGTATGCTCCCACACACGCCAGCTGGGTGACCTTGGGCTAGTCACAGCTTCTCAGAGCTCTTTCAGCCCCACCTGCCTCACAGGGTGTTTGTTGTGAAGGGGGGAAGGGAAAGGAGATTGTAAGCCCCTTTGAGTCTCCTTACAGGAGAGAAAGGGGGATATAAATCCAAACTCTTCTTCTCTTCTTCTCCTTCTCCTTCTTCTTCTCCTTCTTCTTCAAGAGACAGCATGGTACTGTGGTTAAAGTGTCAGACTAGGATCTGGGAATCCCAGATCTGAATCCCAGCCCTGCCACGGAAACTTGCTGTGTGATGTTAGATTCCCCGATCAGACAATAATTCACTTGATTGGTTCAAGGCTTTTATTGAAGGCGTGTCAGGAACATAGAAAGAGAGTTCTGGTGGAAAGCGTGCCAAACTCTTGAGAATATGAGTGCAAGGACCCCACCCGCACATGAGAAGCAGACAGTTCACGTTGTCCGGCCTGGAGTCCCTTCCCAGCCGCAGAACTCCAAGGCCGCAGCTAGAAGTGATAAAACTGCACCTGCAAAAGCAAAGTTTCCCCCTCAACGACAACATCATGATACCTTGACCCAGTTACACACTCTCAGCCTTGACCCTGGGAAGCATGTGGATGGGAGACCTCCAAGGAATACCAGAGACATGATAGGCAGGAAGTCAATAGCAAATCATCTCTGAAGGTCTCTTGCCTATGACTTGATAGCACAAAAAGCCTTGGACCATCCACCCTGTGAAGACACTGTATATGCCCCAAGTATTCCTGGCAGTGTTGTATTAATCCAGTACTTCTTCCTCTGACTAATCTCTCTCTAATGACTACCTCGTTTACATTGTCATTGTTATAGAAACTGTAATGTCATCAGTTTCCTCCCACCTTCAGGCATTCCCAAGCTTGGTTATCAAGCGAATGTCTCAACCATTAGATTAATGACTCAATACTTAAGGTTGATGCCTGTCTCTTCTCTTTCCCCAGAAAAGCAGGACTCCACTTTGTCCTGGGAAATTAAGGGACACTCTGCATAACCCTGAGGGTCCCTTTTTTCTATAAGAAGTCTCCTCACCCTGTTGTCAGTGTTGAAAATCTCTGGACACCTCTGTTGATATAATCCCACAGTGCATTGTTCTTTCTTTTACCAAAGCTAAGCATGGGTTGCTCAACTCTGTTCATCGGACATTCTCTCCAAGATCAGATGACTATAGCTCATATTCCCCCAATTCCCTTAATCTATTTCATACCTATCCACTCAGCACTGCTTAAATCCCAGGATAGTGCATGTTCTGCTGCTTAGATTATTGAGTGTTTGTGACCCTCATCATCTCTTAATAAAACTTTATTTGCTCTCTTGCAATAGCTGACTTCTGTATACAGAAGCAACAAAAGATCTTGAGCTCACCCGACTTTTTGCGAAGCCAAGAGTCTACTCTTGCTAATTCCCCTGCTCTAAAAGGGACAGACTCCCACCATTTCAGCTAACTCGGTGGCCTGTTAATAAGTGTTCTTCTTGCAGATGCACAAAACAAAATAAACCCTGCTGAGATTTTTGCTGCTCCGTGGAGAGAAGCAGAATTAAACAATCTACCGAATCGAGAAGATCAAACAGTTCCAGGATGCAGTTTTGCTGTTTGGGGCTCTTGGGATGGCTGCGGGTGCATTTCTGAAAAGGTCAAAAGATGGCAAAGAATGAAATTCATATTTCAGAATCCTCGAAAGGCTGATTTCATGTTTATTTTCCCTTTTCTTCTCAACAATGAAACTCAGGCTGTTTTCTATAGATGGCAAACAGGAAGTTTCCATTCAGTCTAGCAAAACGATGAGATTCTCACACTGGCAGCAACCCAAATGTGATGCTCTGTAGGGAGGAGCAGAGTACTCACTGAGGACTACATGGTGTAGTGGTTAAGAGCAGATGCACTCTAATCTGAAGAACCGGGTTTGATTTCCGCTCTGCCACTTGAGCTGTGGAGGTGAACCAGATTAGCTTGTGCACTCCACCACATGTGAGCTGGGTGATCCATAGTCACTGCTCTCTCAGTCCCACCCACCTCACTGGGTGTTTGTTGTGGAGGGGCAGGGAAAGGAGTTTGTAAGCCCCTTTGAGTCTCCTTACAGGAGAGAAAGGGGGGATATAAATCCAAACTACTACTACTACTACTACTACTACTACTACTACTACTACTACTACTACTACTACTACTACTACTACTCTTCTAGAAACATGCAGAGTGAAAAAAAAACCCTGCCTGACTGGTTCAGTTTATGGTGGCAATGCTACCTGCCCTCACAACTTTTGGGGTCTCTAGCCATTTTAAGGTCACTAAGTTGCAACTGATATAGTTGTCATGCTTGAAACAACAACCAATGAGATCCCCCTTCTGTTAAAAGCATCCACTCAGCTGCCCTGAAGATCTAAAGTCCCCGCCCCCTTACAGAGCTTGCAGTTCCCTCCCATTTTGACAACTAGGTTTGCCAATCTCCAGGGGGTGGCTGGAGACTCCCCTGAATTACCACTGGCCGCCAGATTACAAATACCAGTTCTCCTCGAGAAAATGGCTACTTTGGAAGGTGTCCGGACCCATCTGAGATCTCTCCTCCCCAAACTCCGCCCTCCCCAGACTCCACCCAAATCTCCAGGAATTTCCCCAACCCAGAGCTGGCAATTCCTATAAACAATCCCTCAAATCCTTCTGTGCAGTTTTGCCCCTCAGTTCCCTGGCAGCATGGTGTAGTGGTTAAGAGCGGCAGACTCTAATCTGGAGAACTGGGTTTGATTCCCCGCTCTTCCACATGAAGCCTGCTGGGTGACCTTGGGCTAGAAACAGTTCTCACAGAAACTCTCTCAGCCCCACCTACCTCACGAGGTGCCTGCTGAGGAGAGAGGAAGGGAATGAATTCGGACAAGGGGAACGAATTCAATGCTTATGGTTGAGAAAAGTGGGGTATAAATCCAAACTTGTTCTTCTTCTGTTCTTCGTGTCTGATCTGGCACCCATGCCTAGGAATGAAATGGCCGCCATCACTCGGCGGCCGAGTGGCAGAGCAGTCAAGAGCATAAGCTGCAATCCAGATCATCCTCTGTTCACGTGTTGTCTGTGCCGCTGACTCAAGAGTTGAACTCGGGCAAGACACTTATCCTCTGTCTCAGCATCATGAATCTGGCCTACCTTGCAAAACTGTTGTAAGACTCACTCGGTCCTGTGCGTCGACATGCTAAATTGATGTCTGTGTGGACCCTTTGCTGGCCTCTCACAGCCAGCAGAGATGGCAAAAGTCAGGCTCCCACGAAACGTCCCTTGCTCAGCTGCCTAGAAGGATGTTTTTCGGAACTGTGTTTTAGTTGCTCCCTTGGGGAAGGCCAAGCATTTGTTTCCTGGAGCCGAGAGCTCTGTTACTCCATTTAGGAGAGAAGAGAAATGGCTCTCTCCCAGGAAACCGGGAGACAATGGGATGCGTTCCGTCTTGGAAATATGAGCTGCAGCCTCTTGCCAAGACAAGCGATGCAGGGGCGCTTTTGTCTGTAGCAAATTGTGTACACAAGATGCCACACGAGACGTGCCAGAAAAGATTAATGTAAGGCCTATTGAGTGGTTTCTAAAAACATGGACAGCAGATGATGGAGACGGCTTGTTTGGTAAGGAAATGTCCAGGGTGGAGCGGGATGGAGGGGGCAACGTGGTGCAGTGTTAGGGAGTCAAGTTCAAATCACCACTCAAGGTGAAAATAGAAGAAGAAGAAGAAGAAGAAGAAGAAGAAGAAGAAGAAGAAGAAGAAGAAGAAGAAGAAGAAGAAGAAGAAGAAGAAGAAGAAGAAGAAGAAGAAGAAGAAGAAGAAGAAGAAGAAGAAGAAGAAGAAGACGAGGAGGAGGAGGAGGAGGAGGAGGAGGAGGAGGAGGAGGAGGAGGAGGAATAGGATGCTTGGATTTATGTTCCCCTTTTTCTCATAGCACACAAAACCCAATGTGTGTAACGTAATATAATAGAACCAAAGAAGCGCGTCACACACCTGAAGACGGAGGTTGCACTAAACCAATATATGTATATATAACTTCCTTTTAAACAAATTCTAACACATCAATTCATATGGAACAAATATTTTTATCCAAATTTGTAGGCACTCAATAATAAGTAGACCATAATCATGGTTCAACAAACTGAAAAATAGATCATGTCTTCAAAGTATTCCCATATAGGGGCAATAATCATTTGTGGAAATGGATGATTATTGCCTCCGTTCCCCCTTTTTCTCATGCAAGGAAACTCAGAGGGGTTTACAATCTCCTTTCCCTCCCGCACCCCACAACAAACACCCTGTGAGGTGGGTGGGGCTGAGAGAGCTCTGAAGAGCTGTGACCAGATACGCTTCCACAGCTCAAGTGGCAGAGCAAGGAAATCAAACTCGGTTCTCTAGATTAGAGTGCACCTGCTCTAAACCACTACAAAGACCATCACTGCTGCACCCCACAAAGATCATAAAAACCACGTTCGCCAGATTATAGTCTGCCACACATGGGAAGGAGGGGGGAATCAATCCAGTTCTCCAGAATAAGGTCGGTTGCTCATGCGGAGGAGCAGGGAATCAAACCTGGTTCTCCAGATTAGAGTATGCTGCTCTTAACCACTAGGCCACAGGCGTATCTGGTTGAAGCCGCCTGAATAGGGTAGCTTACCCGGAGCCTGGAAACTAAGAAGGATCAGCTCTGGTTAGTCCCTGAAAGGGAGACCACCAAGGAAGTCCAGGGTTGCTACGCAGAGGCAGGCAATGGCAAACCACCTACCATATATATTCGCATATAAGTCAACTTTTTCAGCACATTTTTTGTGCTGAAAAAGCCCCCCTCGACTTATACGTGAGTGAGGTGTATTTAAAATTTTTTTAGGGTTATTACTTTGTTAGCTTCCAGGTGGTGCAGTTTTCAGGCTAGCGGAACCAAAATTTCAGGCTATCATCAGGTGACGCTCCTGATGATACCAGCCAGGTTTGGTAAAGTTTGGTTCAGGGGGTCCAAAGTTATGGATCCGCAAAGTGGGGTGCTCCCATCTCCCATTGTTTCCAATGGAAGCTAACAATAGATGGGGCTACCCTTTTGAGGGTCCATAACTTTGGACCCCCTGAACCAACCTTCACCAAACCTGGGTGGTATCATCAGGGGGTTCTCCTAAAGATACTCTGAAATGTTGGTACTGCTAACATAAACATTCCCCCCCTGACAGGCACCCTCAAATTTTCCCCAGATTCTGCCTTTAAATCATCCCCCCCTTCTGAGTGGATTTAAAGGGAGAATTGGGGCTTACCAGTAGCTGCTGCATTTCCCACCCTCGATTTATATGCAAGTCAGTAAGTTTTCCCAGTTTTTTTGTGGTAAAATTAGGTGCCTCAACTTATATGCGGGTCGACTTATACACGAGTATATACGGTATTAATTCCCACCTGGAATGTCCTGTGGGCAGGGTTGCCGTGAGTCAGCTGCAACTGGACAGTGTTTTCCTTGTCCTGCCCGCTTGAAGTGGGAAGCAAGATCCTGAATTATATTCTAGGAAATGAGCCTGAATTTTTTTTTTAATTTTGAGAGATGAGGCCAGGAGAGGTAGAATCAACATGCCAAAATTTCGGTTTGGGTCACTCTGTTAATTACCATGATCAAGTATCCTCGGCTTTCGACTTGGTACTTAAGAAGGAGGAGTTTGGATTTATATCCCACCTTTCTCTCCTGCAAGGAGATTCAAGGTGGCATACAAACTCATTTCCCTTCCTCTCCCCACAACAGACACATTGTGAGGCAGGTGGGGCTGAGAGAGGTCCGAAGAACGCCTTCCCCCGCCCCGGAATACCCCCTCCATAGCCATGCCATGCCTCCACCATGGCTCCACCTGGGGCATTGCCCCCCCTTTTCCCATGGGCGCTACGCCACTGTTCACCAGATAAGCCTCTGCCACTCAGGTGGAGAACTGGGGAAATCAAACCTGGTTCTCCAGATTAGAATCCATTTGTTCTTAACCACTATACCAGTGGTGGCGAACCTTTGGCACTCCAGATGTTATGGACTACAATTCCCATCAGCCCCTGCTAGCATGGCCATGCTGGCTCTTTAGTTTGCACATGGGACTCGTTTTAGGGCAGGGTGCAAAACTCCTTTCAGCCGGACTTTTGAAATGGTTGGACAAGCATGTGGCATCCATGTTTTAAACCAGGGGTCTTCAAACTATGGCCCTCCAGATGTTCATAGACTACAATTCCCATGAGCCCTACCACTTGGCCATGCTGGCAGGGGCTGATGGGAATTGTAGTCCATGAACCTCTGGAGGGCCATAGTTTGAAGACCCCTGTTTTAAACAAAAGCTGGAAGACGTTCATTCTTCTTTTAGGTAACCTGTACTTTGGCCCTTCGGTAGAAGTTTTAAACAGAGCTGATTTGGGTTTTGGAGTCTCAAAGCAGCTTACAATAACCTCCCCTTCTCCTCTCCACCTGTGTGTTTGCTTTGAACCTTGCTGATGGCTGGCGACCCCGATTTATGCAAATCGATATATTGGGGTGGACAGAGGCGTGTCTAGGGAATATGTTGCCTGGTGCAAAATCTGAGCCTTTCCCCATGACCAAACAACTTTTATACCAGGTCATGGATCCTGGGAAAGAGGAGGGGTATGGACCGTGGTGGGGGGAGGGGTGTGGGGGGCGATTTTCCACCCCCACATGACTAAATGGCTATAGCCTGGGGATATTTGACCCCATATTCCCCCCTGGGGGTATGCCCCTAGGGGTGATCCAACACCTCCAGGGGCATATCACCAAACAGCCTTCCTCAAACAGTTCCCTACATTGGTAAAACTGAGGTGAAAGGAAATGTGGGTATAGATATATAAGAAATATCAGCATACATTGATAAACTTTGCTCGGGGTGTGTGTGTGTGTTGCAGGATAGAGATAAGATTCAGCCCATCATTACAAAGACCCAGCCGTCTCCAGTTCTTTCCATCCAATGGATTTATTTGTTATCGAATTGTTTTTTCCAGAGCACTCGAGGGATGGTCGCTTGTGGGAAGATCGCTTCACCCGTCACTCAAGCTAAGCTTGCTTTGGAACGTGGGCAGCTTTGGAACGTGCTCCGGACAGCTTCCAAGGGTGAGTCCCACCAACTGTAGTCAAGAGTAGTCAAAGAAATTGAAGCCTTGGTCAAGGGGGGAAAAAATCAACTCGCCCGTAATATTTTCATTTTAAAGAACTGGTTCATTTAATTCTGATCTTTGTGTCCAGTACAAAAACCAAACAAAAAGTTTTGTCCTCCTGATCCCCGGCCCCCCCACCCCATGCCCAACCCCCAGGAACAAAAACCCAGACAAAGACACCCCTTTCTTTCCCCCAACCCCCCCTCCCCGTCCCCAACATGACATTGTAAGTTCACACAAATAGGATCACATACAGTAGAGAAAGGAGGGGAATTCGGAGGGCTTGTTCACACAATAAACTTACTCTGGTTTTGGTAATGCCTAAACTGTCATGGCGTCCCCTCTGAGAACCTGGGCAATGGCCATTCAAAGAGGTTCCTAGCTGATACTTAAAGCCCTCCACTCACACATTTCCCAGGATCCCACGGGAGCAATTACCGGACTAGTGCAAGTCTAGTGCAAATACGCCCAGAGACCTCTCAGCATAAATCAATTTTCGTCGAGACACAATAAATACATTCAGGAAAGAAACATCCACATTATTGCGTGACAACTTGTGGAAAAACAGTCTCTCGGGGGTCCGTGGGAACCCCGCTCAGCCGGGCAGAGCGTATTCCACGGACACGCATGTGCGCTTTTGGCACATCTTTGAGACCTGCTCTATGATGCTTGCAGGAGTTGGCTACCCACTGCCATGAGTTCAGGATGGGGGCACCGGGAAGCAGCCTCCTTTGCGTAAAGCCCGGGGCAGTAAGAACCGCGACCCGTCCAGAGCTCCAAAGCCAACAGAAATAGGGCAAGACGCAGCCAGCTGATAACCCACCCCACTCCGCGGGCAGAAATGCAACCAGGATAGAACCTTTATGTTTTTAGGATTGTATGTTTTAATAGGGCTTTTAACCCCGTTATGTAAGCCGCCCCGGGGCCTTCGGTGTAGGGCGGGGTAGAAATGGAATAAATAATAACAATATAGAGATAACATTTTGCAGAAATCCTACACCTAGCAGTGGTGGCGAACCTTTGGCACTCCAGATGTTATGGACTACAATTCCCATCAGCCCCTGCCAGCATGGCCAATTGGTTGCTGCAAATTGGAATTGTAGTCCATAACATCTGGAGTGCCAAAGGTTCGCCACCACGGACCTAGGGAATCGATCAGCGTAAAAAGCAGCTCGCCTTTTACTGGGACCAACATGTTGAACTGGGACCATTCAAATGAGGCGGCGGGACTTTGTGGCGGTGGAGGCGGGGCCATGCAGATAGGGGCTATGCAAATGAGAAGGTGGGGCTATGCAGATAAGAGCTCAAAGGCTGGAGCCACCGGAATATGGTTTAGCCTCCTTCAGTATCTGGCCCCTTCCGCACATGCAGAATAAATGCACTTTCAATCCACTTTCACAACTGTTTGAAGGTGGATTTTGCTCTTCCGCACAGTAAAATCCAGCTGCAAAGTGCACTGAAAGTGGATTGAAAGTGCATTATTCTGCAGGTGCGGAAGGGGCTCTGTCTGTACACATGTTTACATGCTCCCAGAGGAAAAGACTGGAGTTAGTAGACCCTGACAGCCAATTCCTACATCCAACTAAGTGTAAGGAAGTTTGACTGTTATGAGTATTCCGGGCTGCGCGTTGGTGGTTTTAGCTCTGTGCCGTGCCATGGAAGGAAGAAGAGAAGAAGAGAAGAGTTTGGATTTATATCCCCCCTTTCTCTCCTGCAGGAGACTCAAAGGGGCTTACAATCTCCTTGCCCTTCCCCCCTCACAACAAACACCCTGTGAGGTGGGTGGGGCTGAGAGAGCTCCGAGAAGCTGTGACTAGCCCAAGGTCACCCAGCTGGCGTGTGTGGGAGTGCACAGGCTAATCTGAATTCCCCAGAGAAGCCTCCACAGCTCAGGCGGCAGAGCTGGGAATCAAACCTAGTTCCTCCAGATTAGATACACGAGCTCTTAACCTCCTACGCCACTGCTGCTTAAGCATAATTGACCCACGTCTGGTTTGGGCTCAAGAGACCAAAGATCCAGCTCAGAGTAATGCAGTTTCACCTGCTTACGGTGTGTCTTCTCAAGCAATTAAATAAAAATTTGAGAAATGTGGGGTGCGTGGTTTTGGCACATGAGAGAAAGAGGGGACTACATTCAAAACAGTGCATAACCTGAGAGGAATGCATTTTAAAAACGTGTTTCGCTGCAAACAGGTCTTGCTGAATTACTCAAAGATGAGGTGGGGTGGTTAAGATGGCAAATCGAGATTTGGAAAGGGTGGAGATCTTCGGCCCCCATGTAAAGCAGAGCCCAAATTCTTGCTACATTCAGAGCTGATGGGATAGAGCAGTGATGGCGAACCTTTTCGAGACCGAGTGCCCAAACTGCAACCCAAAACCCACTTATTTGTCGCAAAGGGCCAACACGGCAATTTAACCTGAATACTGAGGTTTTAGTTCAGAAAAAACGGTTGGCTCCGAGGCGTGCGTTACTCGGGAGTAAGCTTGGTGGTAGTCGGTGGCTTTGCTTTGAAGCAACTGTGCAACTCTTCCAACGGGTGAATCACGACCCTAGGAGGGTTTACTCAGAAGCAAGACCCGTTGCCAGCAACCGAGCTTACTCCCAGGTAAAGAATCGTGCTTCAGTTCTTTGAATGAAAATCAGTGGGGTTTAACAGTGCTTAACAGGGTTACCTACACTGCTTCCCCAAAACTAGGTCTTAGGTTTAATGCTAATAATCGAGCTCAGTGGCCCAGGCCAGCCTAGATGTGTGTAGGGGGGAGCGTGGGAGCGACTCTGTGCGTGCCCACAGAGAGGGCTCTGAGTGTCACCTCTGGCACCCGTGCCATAGGTTCGCCACCACTGGGATAGAGTGACTAGGAGCCCATAAGTCCCTGGCTCAAATCTTGGCTCTCCTGAGAAGGCCCCGTAGGAATCGTGAGCACTGGGAATCGCGCCGCACTACGGCACTCATTTGCACCTGGGTTACGTTCTGTGGACAAGCCAATCCAGTTGCAAATAACCGCTTTGGCGCAACAGCATCAGTGGACTTTCTAATGATGCGCAAACGCCCGGAAGGCACAGCTTTCGTTTGCCACGCCCACCTACCGTAACGTTTTTCTTTTAAAAAAATGGTTATTTTGACCATCCCGTAATAACAACAGTTGGCATTCACACGGAACTCTGGCACGTTCAAAGCACTTCACGCACATTACGGTGTTGAAATCCTTAACGACGACCCTGCAGGGCAGGGCAGTCTTATCCGCACAGTGAAGGTTGGGGGGTGCTGAGGTCCCCCGGTCTGAGTCCACCTTGCAAGCTCGTGGCAAAGCCAGGATTCCAGCAAGGGCGGCTTCGCGAGGAGCCGCTCCGCGTTTATCCCACGCCGTTTCCCATCGGTCTGCTGGTAACGTCAGGAAATTGACCGAGCCCATCCAAATGAGGTGACAGATACGTGCGGAGGAGGCCCCGGCGGGCTCCGCTGGATCAGAAAGTCTACTGTGTCCTCCAAGAAGAAGAACATCGATAGTCTTTGGGCCCTGCCCCTGGGTCCGGCCAAGGAGCAGTTGAACGTTGGGACCGGATCTTGTACAGCTCACTTGTGGGGGGGGGGCGGCTCTTCTTCCTGCAGCATGAATTTGCAGGCTGTCCAGCTGCTGCAAATCGTTGGTGTCTACGTGGAGAATGAAGAATCAAAGTGGCGGGGTGGGGTGGGGGGTAGAGCAATTGCCAGCTGCGACCCTCGGAGTCAGCTCAGAGTTTGTCCCTTTCTCTTCCCGAGCAAGCAGCCGTGGAGCCCTGTTCTGTGGTCCGCACCGGCCGCGGTCCCGGAGATGTTTCAGGTCACAGTGTTGCGCCAGTCTGCTGCCGGACAGGTGCGTGGGTTAGGAGACGTTTCCGTACGAAGCTGGAAAGGGAAGGCGGGGGGAGGGAGAAACAGAAATCAGTACGGAAGTTGCCCAGGAACGCCCGCCGTTAAAGGCCACAGCAGTGAGCCGGGCGCCCCCAGGACCTGCGCTGATCAGAGCAAGATGGCTGGATGCACCCAGACCTGCCAGAGAGAGGCTATTTGTTTGGCCTGCTCTTTCTGTCCCTTGCTGGGCCGGGGACCTCTCTGGTTGATGTGGCCTTTTCAGAATGACCGTCGTGGACCCTAATTTTGCACCAGGGGTTGCAAACAAGGGCCTCCAGAATGGAAGAGCTTTGGCATCTGGGGAGAACATCTGAGATGCTCAAACTCCCTCTGGCTTTGCTTGTTCTCCACAGCCATCATGGAGGAGAACCTTGATGAAGAAGGAGGAGGAGGAGAAGGAGGAGGAAGAAAAAGAGGAGGAAAAGGAGGAGGAAAAGGAGAAGGAGGGGGGGAGTAGTAGTAGTTTGGATTTATGCCCCCCTTTTATCTCTTGTAAGGAGACCCAAGGTGGCTTACAAGCTCCTTACCCGCAACAGGCACCGTGTGAAGTAGGTGGGGTGGAGAGAGTTCAGAGAGAACTGTGACTAGCTCAAGGTCACCCAGCAGGAACGTAGGAGTGCGGAAACACAACTGGTTCACCAGATAAGCCTCTGCCACTCAGGTGGAGCAGTGGGGAATCAAACTCGGTTCTCCAGATTAGAATCCACCTGCTCTTAACCACGACACCACGCTGGCTCTCTTAGCAGGCTGTCAAGCAAGGGGGCCTGACCCCCATTTGTTGGGGCGCTCATAGGCTGGGGTATCTCCCATCGGCCTGGAGATTGCTCGGAATTACAATCCATCTCCAGATTACAGAGTTCACATTCCTTGCACAAAATGGCAGCTTTGGGGGGGGGGGTTCTATGCCATTACACCCTGTTAAGGTCCCTCCCTTCTCTAAACACCCTACCCATGATCCGTCCCTGAATCTCCAGGAATCTCCCAGCTGGCGTCGGCCACGTTGTGGGTGAGGAGTGGAGAAAAGAGAAGTGGGAGATAGGAATACGGTGGGGAAGCAGAATGGGTGAAAGAAAGCAGGGGAGGAATTGGACAAGGTGGGAAAAGGGGGAAGAAGAGTTTGGATTTATACCCCACTTTTCTCTCCTGTAAGGAGTCTCAAGGTCACTGATAAACTCCTTTTCCCTTCCTCTACCTACAACAGACACCTTGTGAAGTAGGTGGGGCAGAGAGAGTTCTGAGAGAACTGTGACTGGCCCAAGGTCACCCAGCAGGCTTCATGTGTAGGAGTGGAGAAACAAATACAGTTCAGCAGATAAGAGCCCGCTGCTCATGTGGAGGAGCGGGGGATCAAACCTGGATCTCCAGAGGAGAGTCTGCTGCTCTTAACCACTACGCCATGCTGTCCAAGAGACAGAAAAGACAAGAACTAAGAGGTGGGCCAAACGGGACAGAGGAGAAGAACAATGATTAAAAAGAGAGAAACTGGGAGGGGTACGGAAAGGAGAGAGTGGAGTTATTTATTCCTGATGTATTTAAGAACATGATGGTTATCATTTCTCTGGAGACCTGCTGGAGGCAGCCAGCCATTAAAAGCAAAAACTAAATCAACCGGGATCCATGAATCAAACATCGCCAGTCCCTCCAGCAAAGAACCATCTGTTCAGGCAAAGTTAACAGCAGCAAAAAAGGGTTAAAACTGCATCCAAAAAAAGAGAGAAAAGACCAGCATAAAACTGTCCCAATTAGGCTTGAAGATTTGGGTGCAACAAATACCGGATTCGGCCCGAATCTCGGCACATTTGGGCCAAAATCGGCCGAATATGTCCTGCCCGAATATGAACGAATCCGAATGCAAGGTATTCGGGCTTTTTTGGAATTTTTGGTGTTATTGCATTTTGGCCTGCAGGGGGCGCATTTATAAAGCTAGTAGCACCAATATTTCAGGATTTCATCCAGAGACTGTCCTGATGATACCTCCCAAGTTTGGTAAGGTTTGGTTTTGGGGGGCCAAAGTTATGGACGCGCAAAAGGGGTGCCCCATCCCCCATTGTTTCCAATAGGAGCTAACAGGAGATGGGGGCTACCCTTTTGAGGGTCCATAATTTTGGCTCCCCTGAACCAAACTTCACCAAACACAGGCAGCATCATTAGGACAGTCTCTGGATGATACCCTGAAATTTTGGTATTACTAGCTTTAAATATGAGCCCCCTGTAGGCCTACACGCAAAAAACACCAAGAAAATACCAAAAAAATCAGACAGACCTGAATTATCCGAATATGTTATTTGTCTTATTTGGGCATACAGATAATTTTATGCCCAAATAAATCAGAATCCGAATTTTACTGAATTTCTAGGATACTGACCAAGCCTACTCCCAATTACGTTTGTAAAATAACAGGCCATAAAAGGAAAATATACTGTTTACCTTTGTGGTTAACAGCGGCGGATTCTAATCTGGAAAACTGGTTTAGATTCCCTGCTCCTACACATGAAGCCTCCTGAGTGACCTTGGGCAAGTCACAGTCCTCCAGACTCTTCCAGCCCCACCTACCTCGTAAGGTGTCTTATGTGGGGAGGGCAAGAGAAGGTGATTGTAAGCCGCTTTGAGACTCCTTAAAGGTACAGAAAAGCAGGGTATAAATCCAAACTCTTCTCCTTATTTGGTGAACTGGATTTGTTTCACTGCTCCTCCACATGAGGCCTGCTGGGTGACCTTGGGCCAGTCACAGTTCTCTCAGCCCACAAGGTGTTTGTTTTGGGGAGAGATAGGGAAAGGAGAGATAGGGAAAGGAGATTGTAAGCGGCTTAGAGAAAAGCAGGGTGTAAAAACCAATGTTGATTATTTTTTTTCTTCTAAAAATGCAGAGCGATGCAGGTCTCTGGTGAGCCTCAGTGTCGAGATCACTCCAAAGAACAGGTGCCCCCACCCAGAAGGCTGTTTCTGGGATCACTGTCTGCCTCACTTCCATGGGTGATGTAAACAGAGGGTTTGAGATGAAGATCTCGGCCCCTTCCGAATAATTTACTTTCAATGCATGCTCGATGCAATTTGCTGCTGGATTTTACTGTGCGGAATGACAACGTCCACTTGCAGACAATTGTGAAAGTGGATTGAATGTGCATTTTTCTGCATGTGCGGAAGGGCCCCTCAATTGTCAAGCTGGACACTTTGGGATGAGGTGGTCCTTAGGCCCTGAGCCCCTTCAAAAGGCCTCATCCTTAGAGCCCCCCATTTCTAAAATACTGGAAAACACAGCTGAAGCATACAATTTTATGCTGCTACACCCCATTACTTGCCTACCCTTTCATTGCAAGTCCAAGGTTTGCCTCATGTGATCTCTCCTATCAGAACCCCACCCCCATCTCTGCTGTCAGGCAGGTACAAATTCAACAGGTGAAGCAGATTCCCCACAAACACATCTTATCACCAGGAAAAACAGTATCGGTTGAACTTGTTCCTGTTGTTTGGTTCTGAATGAAACAGAAACTTAAAATTTAGGTCGTGGGGTCAATAATTTGGGGTCTTCACACTTCATCCCTCGAGACAGACATGGAGGACACGCCCTCCCCTTCTCCACTCTACCTTGACTGAGGAGCTGTAGGTTGCGGACTTCTTCCCGCACCTGCAGCTGGAGCACCTGTTGGAGGACTTCCTGCCGTTGAGACTCGTGGATGATCCCCATTCGCTGCAGCTTCTCTGCGTTCAACCGTAAGAGCGCCCGACCTGCCGAACAGAAAGCAAGATTCATTCACAGACTTGTCAATCCACTGCCAGCTTGTGTCACCTGCTATCACTTCAAGAGGAGCCCAATTTTTTTCAAAAAACAGCAGCATCCTATGCACAATTACTTTATTTCCAGGGAAAACCCAAAAGTATCAGAAGGTAGCTCTAGGGGAGGGATGGGCAACTATGGCCCTCCAGATGTTTGTGGACTACAATTCCCATCAGCCCCTGCCAGCATGGCCAATTGGCTATTCTGGCAGGGGCTGATGGGAATTGTAGTCCATGAACATCTGGAGGGCCATAGTTGCCCACCCCTGCTCTAGGGACTGAAAAGATTCGATGATTTTACCACAGAGTTTCTGGTGATTCCTAGAGTTAACCAATGTCACTTCCGGGTTTTCACTGGAAGTGACATAACAGCACATTCGAGTCCCAGTAGGGCAGGAGTGGTGAACCTTTGGCACTCCAGATGTTATGGACTACAATTTCCATCAGCCCTGCCAGAATGACCAATTGGCCATGCTGGCAGGGGCTGATGGGAATTGTAGTCCATAACGTCTGGAGTGCCAGAGGTTCGCCACCACGGCAGTAGGGCCTCAGAGACCAATAAGATTTTTGCAGATTTGTGCCCATCTGTCCCACTGAATAAGTAGGATTGTTGTGGATCTATGGATGCCACCCCCCCAAACTCCATCTTGGCAATCCTACTCATTCAGCAGGACAGACTGGCACAGATGCAAAAATCTTACTGGTCCCCAGAGCACCACTAGGACTGCAATCTAGCTATTCCCAATCAGGGCTCCGGATCCTGGAATAGGAAAGTAGCAGGAAGATGAATGTCAGGTGTGTGTGTGTTTGTGTGTGTGTGTGTTTCATGGGGCAAATCATGATTTGCTGTTACAATGTTCCCTGAGGCTTACGGCTTCAGCGATATAGGATCAAGAGAAGGCCTCTATGATTCCTTAGAGTCCTATAGTTTTAAAAACATGTGCTTAGGCCCCTTCCGCACATGCAGAATAATGCACTTTCAATCCACTTTCAGTGCACTTTGCAGCTGGATTTTACTGTGCGGAATAGCAGAATCCACTTGCAAACAATCATGAAAGTAGTTTGAAAGTGCATTATTCGGCATGTGCGGAAGGGGCCTTAGAAGTGAAAGTGCATTATTCGGCATGTGCTGAAGGGGCCTTAGAATTGAAAGTGCATTATTCGGCACGTGCGGAAGGGGCCTTAGAATTGAAAGTGCATTATTCGGCACGTGCGGAAGGGGCCTTAGAATTGAAAGTGCATTATTCGGCACGTGCGGAAGGGGCCTTCGAATTGAAAGTGCATTATTCGGCACGTGCGGAAGGGGCCTTAGAATTGAAAGTGCATTATTCGGCACGTGCGGAAGGGGCCTTAGAATTGAAAGTGCATTATTCGGCCTGTGCGGAAGGGGCCTTAGAATTGAAAGTGCATTATTCGGCCTGTGCGGAAGGGGCCTTAGAATTGAAAATGCATTATTCGGCACGTACGGAAGGGGCCTTGGAATTGAAAGTGCATTATTCGGCACGTGTGGAAGGGGCCTTAGAATGGCAGTGGTAAACGGTGGAGATTGTTCAGTAACTCAGCTGTCCAAGTAGCACACTGGTCAGAGAACTGCAGCACCCTGTTAACTGTGCATTTGCCGGGAAACCCAGGTTTGTGGCAGCTTCTGCCCCTGTGCTTGTTCCAGCCCTGAATTTCAAAGCAATCTTTCATGACTAGCAGCTGCCAGGAGAAGGAAACTCTGGAACTTTCTCCTGTGGAACTACCCGCCCCGTTTTTCTTGCTGTTTTTTGAGCCACAAGGCAGCTGGCAATTTTCTGGGGTCCTGCCAATTTACGCAGTCAGCTAACATCCACGACTTGGCTTGCTGCCCATGCTTTGAGCCACTGTGGGATAATAGCTATTTTTTTAAAAAGCAAACACTTTTCAAGCACATTTGCTATCCTAACTTGGCAGCAGCTACGGAAAATAAGTCCAGCTGTGCTCAAAGTGTTGCGTTGGGGGTGCTCTTGTCAAAACTCCGCTGAGGTCTCCCTACTTTTGAATACAAGGTCACCTTGCAAACCAATCAAAGACAGCAGAGTTCACACAGCTGAAACTCCCTGTCTGCACAGCTGAAAAGCTACGCGCTAATTTCAGTCGGAAAATGGCCCAGGAGTGACTTGACCCAGCGGATACCACAATGGGCAAAATGTTTTGTTTCCTAGGGCAGAACCAGTGGTGGGATTCAGCCGGTTCGCACCACTTCGGCAGAACCGGTTGTTAAAATGGTGCTTTTAAACAACCAGTTGTTAAATTGTTTGAATCCCATTACCGGAACCGGTTGTTAACTTATTTGAATCCCACCTTTGGCCGGGATTTTACTGTTTAAGAACATAAGGAGCAGCAGTGGCGTAGGACGTTAAGAGCTCATGTATCTAATCAGGAGGAACCGGGTTTGATTCCCCGCTCTGCCGCCTGAGCTGTGGAGGCTTATCTGGGGAATTCAGATTAGCCTGCGCGCTCCCACACAAGCCAGCTGGGTGACCTTGGGCTAGACACAGCTTCTCGGAGCTGCCTCAGCCCCACCTACCTCACAGGGTGTTTGTTGTGAGGGGGGAAGGGCAAGGAGATTGTCAGCCCCTTTGAGTCTCCTGCAGGAGAGGAAGGGGGGATATAAATCCAAACTCTTCTTCTTCTTCTTCATAAGAAAGAGCCTGCTGGATCAGACCAGAGTCCATCTAGTCCAGCACTCTGCTACTCGCAGTGGCCCACCAGATACCTTTGGGAGCTCCCATGCAGGAGGTGAAAGCAATGGCCTGCTGCTGCTGCTGCTGCTCCCGAGCACCTGGTCTGCTAAGGTATTCGCAATCTCAGATCAAGGAGGATCAAGATTGGGAGCCTTAGATCGACTTCTCCAGTCTACCTATTGCATCAGGATGCATTTTGTTTGGAAGGCCCCTGTACGCACTGGTGGAATGATAGGAAATGGATGCGCCCCCATTGGGATGCATTAGAGTTTCCCATCAGCCACCTCTCCTCCCATCCGCGGAAGAGAGATTTTGTAACCTGCTTTGTCCCCTCTCCTGGAGGTACAATTACTAATGCATCCTTTATTTCTCGCGCAAGAACCTCGGCGGAGCTGTTCCATTAGCGCTTTACCGTACCTTCAGGGCCCAAGGCGCTAGATTACAAGCTTTGAATCTCCAACCTTTTTAAAAAATCCATCTCCTTCTGCATCCCTGCCTCTCAAACTGGGACACAGATACATTACCCTCTGGTGAGCAAAGGGGAGGGGGTTAGAAACAGGAATACGACCTGTTCCCTTTTTTCATTTCTCTCTCCCCTCCTCCAACCGCAGGGAGACACACCAGACAAGATTGACGCGTTGATTGTTGGCTGTTTCTTCCCGCTCGAGACAGGTGTACGTTTGCGAGACTTCTAAAATATTCATCCCGAAATTTCACGTCTGTCCCGATGCGCGTCTGCAGAGTTCCCTTTGTTCTTTTCTACCCAGCCGCTCTTGATTTACTCTTTTAAGTCGGCCGAGCAACCTCAGAACGCTGTCATTTTTGAAAGGCTGTTTGAAAGGTACCCAGCTAACAAGGAGGCATAAAGACTCAAGGATCTAAGCGTGGCAGTGATTATGGAGGCCCCAGTCCCTGCAGGGAAAGAAGTGCAAGAACAGGCAGAGCTACCAGATGACAATCTATGGCTGGCATTTTCAGAGGATCCCTTATCTACAACTGCCTAAGATCCTCCGAAGATGCCAGCCACAGATGCAGGCGAAACGTCAGGAGAAAATGCTACTAGAACACGGCCGTACTGCCCGGAAACCACACAGCACCCCAGTGATTCCGACCGTGAAAGCCTTCGACAATACATTAAGATATTTCTCTCCGTAGACAGAAGGGTGGATAAACAATATAGTTATATGTATAAAATAATGATTAAAGCAGCACATGCAACAATATTCTTGGGCTGGAAAGAAAAGAAAAAAATGGACACTTCAGAAATGGTTAGAATATATCTGGGAACAAGTGACATAAGAACATAAGAACATAAAGAACTAGCCTGCTGGATCAGACCAGAGTCCATCTAGTCCAGCACTCTGCTACACGCAGTGGCCCACCAGGTACCTTTGGGAGCTCACCTGCAGGAGGTGAAAGCAATGGCCTTATGCTGCTGCTGCTGCTGCTGAGCACCTGGTCTGCTAAGGCATTTGCAATCTCAGATCAAGGAGGATCAAGATTGGGAGCCATAGATCGACTTCTCCTCCATAAATCTGTCCAAGCCCTTTTTAAAGCTATCCAGGTGAGTGGCCATCACCACCTACTGTGGCAGCATCTTCCAAACACCAATCACACGTTGCGTGAAGAAGTGTTTCCTTTTATTAGTCCTAATTCTTCCCCCCAGCATTTTCAATGGATGCCCCCTGGTTCTAGTATTGTGAGAAAAAGAGAAAAATTTCTCTCTGTCCACATTTTCTACCCCATGCATAATTTTATAGACTTCAATCATACCCCCCTCAGACGTCTCCTCTCCAAACTAAAGAGTCCCAAACGCTGCAGCCTCTCCTTATAAGGAAGGTGCTCCAATCCTTCAATCATCCTTGTTGCCCTTCTCTGCACTTTTTCTATCTCTTCGATATCCTTTTTGAGATGTGGCGACCAGAACTGAACTGACACTTGATATCTTCGATATACTAACCAAAAATAAGACGTGGCAAGATAAACCGAATGAAATTTTGAAGATATGGATAATATACGTGGACTGGATGAAAGAAGCTTGAGTCAATGAAGAAATATGGGAAAAGAGGCTACAGAGCATGAACTTACTGCTGTTTGTGTGACAAAACTATGAAGAAGTAATGGGGGGAGGGAGAAAGGGGGGGGAAGTATCGTTTGAAAATGTATGAAGAAGGAAATTACTATAAACTGTAAAATTCAAATGATACAATAATTTTTTTTTTAAAAAAAGATATTTCTCTCCGTGACACAGTCTGAAAAGGCCAGCCATAGATGTGGGTAAAACGTTGGGAGCAAAAACTACCAGACCACAGCCACACAGCCTAGAAAAGCCACAACAGCCAGTAGATTCCAGCAATGAAAGCCTTCGATGATAGACTTTGAAGGGCTGTTGTGAGTTTTCCAAGAATTTTGTGTCTCGACAGCTCATACCCTGAAAATCTTGCAGGCTTATCAGGTGCAACTAAACTCCAATTTGGCAATAGGGTCCTAATTAAAACAACAACTAGAATCAAGACAACGGTTAGTGACCACCACCCAGACACAGGATGTCTCTCTGCAGGAAGCAATTAAATGGATTAAAATGCCAGGCAAATGCAGTGCAAATGCCCTCACTAATTGATGATCAGGGTTACATACATATGCTAAAATGGGTGGATTCCACTTAACACCGGCAAACTGCACTCTTAAGAAGAAGAAGAAGAAGAAGAAGAAGAAGAAGAAGAAGAAGAGGAGGAGGAGGAGGAGGAGGAGGAGGAGGAGGAGGAGGAGGAGGTTGGATTTATATCCCCCCTTTCTCTCCTGCAGGAGACTCAAAGGGGCTGACAATCTCCTTGCCCTTCCCCCCTCACAACAAACACCCTGTGAGGTGGGTGGGGCTGAGAGAGCTCTGAAAAGCACTTCTAACCAATGCAAATGGTTCTTTCTCCCACCCTGGACATTCCACAGGTAGATACACTCCACTTGCTTTACCGACCGACCGACCGACCGACCGACCGACCGACCGACCGACCGACCGACCGACCGACCGACCGACCGACCGACCGACCGACCGACCGACCGACCGACCCACCCATCCATCCATCCATCCATCCATCCATCCATCCATCCATCCATCCATCCATCCATCCATCCATCCATCCATCCATCCATCCATCCATCCATCCATCCATCCATCCATCCATCCATCCATCCATCCATCCATCCATCCATCCATCCATCCATCCATCCATCCATCCATCATCAGTTTTGTATACCACCCCTCCCCCGAAGGGCTCTGGGCAGTGAACAACACAACAAACAGACAACTGTATTAAAACCCCATTTAAAACAGCAGATTAAATAAAATTACATCGGCATCCAGCATAAAACTTCATCAACCCACCCTGGAAAGAACACACAAGAGAGTGGAGGGCCCCCATAGAAATAAAGGGGACCAGAATGTAAAAAGGGGGAGGAGAGGGGCGCACATCAGCGGCCGGCCCCTCCAAAAGCCCAGTGGAACAATTCAGTCTTACAGGCCCTGCGGAACTCTCCAAGATCCCGCAGGGATAGCTGGTGGTAAAGTGTTCCACCAGGCAGGGGCCAGGGCTGTAAAGGCCCTGGCCTGGGTAGAGGCCAGCCGCATCATCAAGGGGCTAGGGACAACCAGAAAATTGGCCTCTGACGAGCGCAAAGGCCGTACAGGGACATATGGGGTAAGAAGGTCCCGAAGGTACAAAGGTCCCAGGCCGCTTTACTGCCATCAGATCCTCTGAAGATGCCAGCCACATATGCAAGCGAAAAGCCAGGAGAAAATGCTACTGGAACACGGCCGTACAACCCAAAAAACCCACCACACACGAGGGTCCTAACTGTCAATGACGTCCCGACGTCCCAACCACCCTTCCCCTTCCTGGAAGACACCCGCTGCGCTGTACCTGTGATGGCGTGGTGAGAAAAGGCCTCCACGTAGATGAGATAATTGTGCGGGCAATGCTTCTTCAGCCACCGGCACACATCCTGCTGCGTCCACAGCACCACCGGCTTCGTAAGGCTGCCTAGTGTGGGGCTGGTGTGGTAGATGCCGTAGTTGCTGTAGTTACGCCCCTGAAGGTGTCGGGAAACGGGAAAGAACGTGGAAGAGTTAGCGTGTCGGAACAGGCTGCAGTTAAAAGGAATAGTGCTGTGGTGGTAGAAAGCACAACCAGGCTGCAACTCACTTATCATTGGCACCACAGGATTTTCACGGCACAAGACTTTCAGTGGTAGTGTTGTGGGGCTTCCGGGTTGTATGGTCGTGTTCCAGTAGCATTTTCTCCTGACGTTTCACCTGCTTCTGTGGCTGGCATCTGCCAGATGCAGGTGAAACGTCAGGAGAAAATGCTATTGGAACATGGCCATACAGCCCGGAAACCCCACAACACTCCATTGATTCCGGCCATGAAAGCCTTCGACAATACTTTCAGCAGTAGTTTGCTATTGTCAGCCTTTACAGAGGCCCCTTCCGCATGGGCACTGAGGGGGGGTGCATCGGCAGAGTTTATGCCGGCGCACCCCCGCATGACCGTTCGCATGGACGGTCCCGCTGGAAGAGGCGGCGGCGCCTTCGCACAGGCTGCACCGCTCCCAAACGCTCCTTACCTCCGGTCGCCTTCTTTTGCGTTGTGAAGGCCAGGGGACACGCCTCCCCTTGCCAGAGCGACGACGCTGGAGAATGAGGACAGGGGGCGTCTCTCCTGGCCTGCACAACACGACAGAAGGCGACCGGAGGTAAGGAGCGTTTGGGAGGGCTGGGAGAGAAACGGCGGCTTCCACCCAGTGCCGTTCGCATGGC
Organism: Sphaerodactylus townsendi; assembly: GCF_021028975.2. Classification (NCBI taxonomy): domain Eukaryota; kingdom Metazoa; phylum Chordata; class Lepidosauria; order Squamata; family Sphaerodactylidae; genus Sphaerodactylus; species Sphaerodactylus townsendi. The sequence continues at coordinate 131,875,191 of NC_059429.1, read as the reverse complement.
ACCGAATGGAAGCCAGTGTTTCCAAAATACCTCGCTCCCCGAGCGAGATTCACAAACACCGTTTTGGAGGGCGCCGGACGCCGCTGCATCGATTTGGCAGCGGCGGCTGTGCGAGCAGTCCCCGCCAAAACGGTGTTTTACCGGCCTGCCGCCGCCACTTTTGGCCCATGTGGAAAGGGCCATAGAGTCCCTGTCAAGATCTCAGCTCTGTCCTGGTTCTTGGGTTCTTGCCATAAGACTATGGGTATCTTGGCTTGTTTTGCTGTTAACCCCATGATTGAGTACCTTTCCTTAAGACACACAGTATCTTTCCCAAGAAGAAGAAGAAGAAGGAGGAGGAGGAGGAGGAGGAGGAGGAGAGGAGGAGGAGGAGGAGGAGGAGGAGGGGGAGGAGGAGAAGAAGAAGAAGAAGAGGAGGAGGAGGAGGAGGAAGAAGAAGAAGAAGAAGAAGAGGAGTAGTAGTTTGGATTTATACCCCACTTTTCTCTCCTGTAAGGAGACTCAAGATGGTCTACAAGCTCCTTTCCCTTCCTCTCCCCACAACAGACACTTTAAAATGAGGCAGATGGGGCTGAGAATTCCAAGGAACTGTGACTGGCCCAAGGTCACCCAGCAGGAATGTAGGAGTGCGGAAACACATCTGGTTCACCAGATAAGTCTTCACCACTCAGGTGGAGGAGTGGGGAATCAAACTCAGTTCTGCAGATTGGAATCCACCTGCCCTTAACCACTACACCCAGTGGGGGGATCCAAAAATTTTAGTAATAGGTTCCCATGGTGATGGGATTCAAACAGTGGCGTAGCGCCAATGGGGCTGGGCGGGGCACGATGGGGGTGTGGCCGGGCATTCCGGGGGTGGGGCATTCCTGGGCGGGGCTGTGGCAAGGACGCAGCCCCTGCGCCGGTCCTTGGGCGGGAAACGAATGTATGCAGGCACAGGCTGCCATGCCCGTCGGTGCACCTCCTGCTAGACTGCTTCAAGTTCTGTGTGCTACTGCTGAGAGGAGGGGCGTAACTAAGGCAAAAATCACGTGGCAAAATCACCCATTAGTAACCCCCTCTCGGCACACACAAATAATTAGTAACCTACTCTCAGGAACCTGTGAGAACCTGCTGGATCCCACCTCTGACTACACCTATGTACTATGTTTTGGCAAATGACTTGTTTGCTTTCACTCAAAGTTCTAACAGTGGCTTGGTACATGGGCTTAGTATCCTCCCACTAAGCCCACTCCATCAGAAAACCCTCAAAAACATAATAAACTCTTTACTGAGGAAATTCAAAGCAAAATCCCATACCACAGACCAACCGGTATCTAGGAATCGTTCCCTTGCTAGAAGATATTCCTCCCTTGTTCACATGGTCCTTCGGCTTGGTCTTTCAATAAACCCCTCCACCAGTTCTCTCCAATCTGTGTATGTTTGCTTTCACACAGACCGATAATAGTAGCAGTCTCACACTTTGACTAACTACTCCCCCTCAGAGTTGTTATGCTTTTTAACACAGTTAGGGCAGACAGCTCTTAACAGCAGGAGAGCTAAAGTCCAAAAGCCCCTCAGATAGTTCAGTACAGGGAGATCTCCTCCTTCTCCTCCTCAGTGTCATCAGTTCTTTTACCCAATCACAGCGCAGGGTTGCCACAGCCAATCAGGTGACTTCCCTGTTCCCAGGCTTCCGTGCCTCATTCTCAGCTTAAACAATGTTGGCCCTTGACAGATCTGCACTTCCTTCCTTCCTTCCTTCCTTCCTTCCTTCCTTCCTTCCTTCCTTCCTTCCTTCCTTCCTTCCTTCCTTCCTTCCTTCCTTCCTTCCTTCCTTCCTTCCTTCCTTCCTTCCTTCCACTTTTATACCGCCCACCCCCGGAGGGCGGTGTACAACAACTAATATAATCTAAAATAACAAGAAGAGCACATTCAATAAATACATACAAAATAATAAAATGAGGGCTCTAAATCTCACATTAAAACCATTTAAAACAGCGTATAAAACATTGCGTCCGGCAATCTAAAGATCCCTCGGAGGAGGGAACAGAAAGGCCCAAGATGTAAAAGGCCACAGATGATAAAAAGGGAAAGAAGCCTTCTGGAAGCCTGATCTTTAAAAAATAGTATATCTTCCTTGTAGGTCTCTTAGTTCCTCCGATACATTAATACAAGAGAAGTCCTCTATGATTGCTTAGAGTCCTATAGTTTTAAAAACATGCCCTTAGGCCCTTTCTGCACTTGCAGAATAATGCACTTTCAATCCACTTTCAATGCACTTTGCAGCTGGATTTTACTGTGCGGGAATAGCAGAATCCACTTGCAAACAATCATGAAAGTAGTTTGAAAGTGCATTATTTGGCATGTGCGGAAGGGGCCTTCGAATTGAAAGTGCATTATTCAGCATGTGCGGAAGGGGCCTTCGAATTGAAAGTGCATTATTCGGCATGTGCGGAAGGGGCCTTAGAATTGAAAGTGCATTATTCGGCAGGTGCGGAAGGGGCCTTAGAATTGAAAGTGCATTATTCGGCATGTGCGGAAGGGGCCTTCGAATTGAAAATGCATTATTCGGCATGTGCGGAAGGGGCCTTAGAATTGAAAGTGCATTATTTGGCACGTGCGGAAGGGGCCTTAGAATTAAAAGTGCATTATTCGGCATGTGCGGAAGGGGCCTTAGAATTGAAAGTGCATTATTCGGCCTGTGCGGAAGGGGCCTTAGAATTGAAAGTGCATTATTCGGCACTAGAATTGAAAGTGCATCCGGGTTATCTTCTATATCTTTTACTAGCTGGCCTGGCCACGCTTCGCTGTGGCTCCCCGTGGGGGGGTGGTTAGGAAGGGCGGCAGGGCTCTCTGGACGGCTGGGCCGTGGGTCGAGGGCGCGTGTGAGACCCATCGGGGCTTGCTGCTGGCACATGCCGGGAGGCTCCCGTCCACGTCCCGGCGCCTGGTGGGAAATAATCAAACCAACCCCTGTGGCGGTGCCCCCCACCGGATTAGTCTTACTGCGCGCTTTGCTGTGGCTTATGGGGGGCGGGGTGTTTAGGAATTGAAAGGAGGAGGAAGGGGAGAGGCATACCGATCATGTGCTGCACCGTGGCTGCGAATGCTCCTCCTTCTTCTTCCTGTGTCCGGAGCAGGCGCTTTCGCGCAGCGTGAACACGCACGCCACATGGAAGGCAGGCAAGCTATGCTCCTGCGGCCTGGCAGGCCCTAATTGGTCCGCCGCGGTTTTGGGGAACGTCCATTTTACTGGGCTCAGGTGTGACCTGGGAGCCTGGTGAAGGCGCGAAAACCTGCCTGCCAGGGGAAGTGACGTTGTGGCCAAATTTCGGAGGAATCGGTCCAGCCGTTTCGGCGTTAGGCCATCAGTAACAAATACACAGTTAGCTTTATATATATATATACATTAGTAACAACCAATACTGTCCTGCCGGCCTATCTGATGTTGGGGTGCCCGAATCTTGTCCCCCACCCCCTCTTACTCCCCTGCCTCCACCAGCATCACCTCAGCAGGGAGAATAAGGATTCCCAGATGGAAGAAATTCACTAGTAGGGGGTCACCTGGATTTCAGAAGGCTTCTTTTTGAAGCCTGTAAAATGGCTGAGGCTGATTTTTGAGCATAGGCCAGGGGTCTGCAACCTGTGGCTCTCCAGATGTTCATGGACTATAATTCCCATCAGCCCCTGCCAGCATGGCCGATTGACCATGCTGGCAGGGGCTGATGGGATTTGTAGACCATGAACACCTGGAGAGCCGCAGGTTGCAGACCCCTGGCATAGGCAAATGGATAGCAAATAGAGTTGCCATTTCTCAGTTGGGAAATTCCTAGAGATTTTGGGACTGGAACCTGGGAATCGGGAGAGACTTCAGTGGAATATAATGTCCTATGAGTCCAGGAGCAGCAGTGGCGTAGTGGTTAAGAGCAGGTGTACTCCAGTCTGGAGGAACCGGGTTTGATTCCCCGCTCTGCCGCTTGAGCTGTGGAGGCCTATCTGGGGAATTCAGATTAGCCTGTACACTCCTACACACATGCCAGCTGGGTGACCTTGGGCTAGTCACAGCTTCTCGGAGCTCTCTCAGCCCCACCTACCTCACAGGGTGTTTGTTGAGAGGGGGGAAGGGCAAGGAGATTGTGAGCCCCTTTGAGTCTCCTACAGGAGAGAAAGGGGGGATATAAATCCAAACTCTTCTTCTCCTTCTTCTCCTTCTCCTCCTCCTCCTAAAGCAGCCATTTTGTCCTGGGAACTGATCTGTGTAGTCTTGGCGATCTGTTGCAATTGCAGGAGATCTCCGGGATCCCCCTGGAGGTTGGCTACCCTAGCAGCAATCCTTTGGAGCCCACAACTGTCCAGGGCGGGCCGACTGCTTAACACTGACCTTGCAAGATTAGGGACCGCCGTCCCTGGGCCCGCATGCCCGCCCTCGCAGTCCCCCTCTGAGCCTACCCGTTTCTCTCTTTCCCGCTAGCGCTCCTTCGCCTTAATTCCCCCTGGGAGCCCTTCGGCTGCTCCAACGCGTCCCCCATTTCATTATCACACAATTGGTGCCGCATGGCTGCTTGGGCCGACCTGTCACTCAGCATTCGCTTCCACCTTGCAGCAAAGTGTACCTGGCGTTGCCGGGAAGCGTTTTCTGAGGTTGTCTCAATGGTCCGTGGCTTTGCTACTTAAGAAGCCAATTACCAGGAATGCTCGAGGCCATGAGATGCCACTCAAAAAGCTCCTCTCCCCCGCCCCGCCCCCGCCAAGTCCCCTGACCACTTTCCCCTAACAAAGGTTTCTCCCCCCCCCCCCCCCCATTCCGGTGCCTCACTAAGGGATCTGCTACAGTTGCCAACTCGAGCTTAGAAAATTCCTGGAGGTTAGTAGCTGGTTCCTTGTGAAGGGGAGAATCTGGTGAGCGATTTTGCTTATCCTGCAGCAGCCCTGGGTCCAAAGAGACCTAGCGTGGTGTAGTGATTAAGAGCAGGTGGACACTACTCTGGAGAACCGGGTTCGATTCCCTGCTCCTCCCCATGAGCACCGGACTCTAATCTGGTGAACTGGGTTTGTTTCCCTGCTCCTCCACATGAAGCCTGCTGGGTGACGTTGGGCTGGTCACAGTTCTCTCTGAACTCTCAGCCCCGCCTTCCTCACAAGGTGCCTGTTGCGGGGAGAGGAAGAGAAGGAGTCTGTAAGCGGCTTTAAGACACCTTAAAGTTGAGAGAAGCGGGGTGTAAATCCGAGCTCTACTCTCCTCCGACTCTTCAAACGATGAACCTATAACTCGAAGACCCCATCGTTAATGACTGACACCTTAAATCTCGGATCAGATCTTCCGCTGTAGCACTTCCGTAGCACTTCCATCTTGCCGGGATAACGCTTCAGTGATTTATTCTGCCGTCGCAAAGCCTGTTACTCCCATATTTTTTTTTAAGATATTTTTGCTGCAGGGACTTATAAACAGCACTCAGTGTATGAATTCGAGGAGTGGTATTTTTTTTAAAAAAACAGAAGAAGCAAAGAAGCAGTGATGGCAGCAAAGAAAACGGGTGGAACCAAAAGGCTCGACGAGAAGAAGAAGAAGAAGAAGAAGAAGAAGAAGAAGAAGAAGAAGAAGAAGAAGAAGAAGAAGAAGAAGAAGAGGAGGAGGAGGAGGAGGAGGAGGAGGAGGAGGAGGAGGAGGAGGAAGAAGAAGAAGAAGAAGAAGAAGAAGAAGAAGAAGAAGAAGAAGAAGACGACCCACAAGAAGAAGATGAAGAAGCAGAACAAGAAGAAGGGAGGAGGAGGAGGAGGAGGGGTTTGGATTTATATCCCACTTCACCAGCCTCACGGGAGACTCAAAGGGGCTTACAATCTCCTTGCCCTTCCCCCCTCACAACAAACACCCTGTGAGGTAGGTGGGGCTGAGAGAGCTCCGAAAAGCTGTGACTAGCCCAAGGTCACCCAGCTGGTGTGTATGGGAGTGCACAGGCTAATCTGAATTCCCCAGATAAGCCTCCACAGCTCAGGCGGCAGAGCGGGGAATCAAACCCGGTTCCTCCAGATTAGATACACGAGCTCTTAACCTCCTACGCTACTGCTGCTCTACACCAACTAAGAGACAAAGGAGGGCTTTGTATGCCCCTTAGTGGGTCCGATCCTGCTACCCTGGGAGGAGGTTCCCAGGACGACGTCAGAGAGTTTGTGTGGCAGAAGCCGGGAGTCAGACCGAAGCCAGTTAGTGCATTAAAAGCCAGTTAGCGCATTAAGTTCCAGCAGCAATTTGGAGCCCAGCCACTGTCAAAAGGGCATGCCAATTAGGTGGGCGATTTTTGAAGCGGGTTTCTGGCACTTTTTAACATGCAGGTGTTAACAGGGCCAGTCAAAGAAGCCGAGCCTCTCTCTCTGAGGAACGCTATTAGAGCACCAGGCGTTGGACTTCATCCCAGCAATTACTTCTGCTGTTGTGAATGAAAGGTATCCACCCGGTCACCCAGAGGACGGTTCATCTGGATCTAAGTTTGGGTGGAGAAATGAAGGAGGTTTTCTTTTTTTAAAAAAAGAAAAAGAAAAACCCAACGATTGAAGAGAACGAAGCCACTGAAGTACCAGCCAGTTTGGGTGGAGAAATGAAGGAGGTTTGGTGTTTTTTTTTAAAAAAAAGAAAAACCCAACGATTGAAGAGAACGAAGCCACTGAAGTACCAGCCAGCCAACCCAGGATTTGAGACGGGCTCAGGGAGTGGGCAACGCAGGAGATGGCTGCAGGAAGGGTAACTAGGAAAAAAAATCGGGGTCCTGCAGACAGGCTCTGTCCTTTACTATCACAGGTGTCAAACTCGTGGCCCTCCAGATGTTATGGACTACAGTTCCCACCATCCCCTGCCAGCATCATGATGGGAACTGTAGTCCATAACACCCGGAGGGCCGCGCGTTTGACACCTATGATTAGACCACGGTTCCCCAATCTGGTGCCAGCCTGCATGCTCCTTTCCTGATGCCCACAAAGTGAGTGTGGCTAGGTGGGGCTTTTGCCCAGCAGCGCTGCTGATTGGCTATGCAGATTAAAAAGGCATTCCATGGGCAATTCCGCACACAAGTAAAATAGGTTCGACCCAGTTCCCTGAGAAGGGTACTAACCTAGGTCGAAGCCATTGTTGTTCCCCACTGCAACCAGCTCGATCCCACTTCGGAGGGCGGGATCATCCTGTGCCTCTTTGCCGCTCCGTTCCGATTGGCTGCTGTTCTATGGCCATGTTCCATCTATCCCCACACACGTTATAAAAAAAACTGCCACAGGAATGGAGTGACGAAGGTGGCGTTTTTTGATTGGCCAGCTGTACGCATGCTCGAAACACTCAGCTGTGATTGGCTGAATGGGGGACTTCTGGCACCAGAGATTCCGCGCACTTTACTGGAATCGAGCTGAGTTCGAGCGTGGTTCCCTGAAAAAGTAGTCGTTCCCAACTGGAGTCTGAAATTGGACCGTTACACGGGGCGAAGCTGGTACAAAACCACGTCGATCCCAGTGGTTGTGCGGAGCACTTAGGTCGAACGCAGCTCGAACTTAGGTCGATAACGACCTGTGAAACAGAACTTCTGCCTGCAGCGTTGAAGAGGTACTATCAGAATGATAGATAACCTCAACCTCTCACACTTTGTGGCTGGCTCCGCCTCACATGGCAGCCATGTTGGGATTGGCTCCGCCTCTTATGGCAGCCATGCTGGGAGTGGGTCTGCTTCTGCCTCTCACAGGAGTCGTCTTGTGATCACACCTAAGATGCCTGCTGGCTCAAAAAGGTTGAGGTCTCCCAGCCCTGAGGGATCTTTGTGTTAATCTTTTTCTTCTTTGGGGAGTTGTATGTTAAGGTTCCAGTATGGCAACAGCAAAAACAAGGCCAAAACCAGGACAACAGTAGTTAGGGAAGGTGGGAAACTTGACAAGCAACCTGCACCGTTGGATTGGGAACAGGATGACTCAGACCGAGCGGCCCCTTCGGGCCAATTCAGCAAGTATTCAAACCCAGAGGAAGTCTCGATCGGCGCGCATCGCAACCTGGCAGAGCTCCTGAGGTCGGCGGGGCTTCTGCTACATCACACCGGAGCCAATTTTCCTGTGCGTGAACATCGGCTAATTAAGCATGGCTAATTAAGGAGCCGCGGTAATTAGCGCAAGAGGAATGTCAAAGCCTTCCGTGGCAGAGGCCAAAATTGCTTAATGTTACGTTGCTGAGAGAGGCCAAAAGTCAGCTCGTGGCAAGCGGCCCTGGACCTAGGAATCGGGTCTGTCATACATAGGGGTGGTTCAGGGGCATGTTTGCCAGTGGTCCGTCTATTGTGCAAACCAGACGACAGAAGGAGGAGGAGGAGGAGGAGGAGGAGGAGGAGGAGAAGAAGAAGAAGAAGAAGAAGAAGAAGAAGAGAAGGAGGAGGAGTTTGGACTTATACCCCACCTTTCTCTCTTGTAAGGAAACTCAAGGTGGCTTACAAGCTCCTTTCCCTCCCTCTCCCCACAACAGACACCTTGTGAGGCAGGTGGGGCTGAGAGAGTTCTGAGAGAACTGTGACTGGCCCAAGGTCACCCAGCAGGAATGTAGAAGTGCGGAAACACATCTGGTTCACCAGATAAGCCTCTGCCACTCAGGTGGAGGAGTGGGGAATCAAACCCGGTTCTCCAGATTAGATTCCACCTGCTCTTCACCACTACACCACACTGGCTCTCAACACTTGCATGAAGCACTTCCAGGCTCCAGAGAGGTCACTGCTTTACCCGGCCTGTCAGATTGGAAGGGTGGCTTCTGGGAGGGTCTTTTGGGGGAAGGAGAAGTGGAATAAAGCAATGATTTGGATTCTAGGTGGTTTCAGGGGGGCAGCCATACCGGTCTGGAGTAGCAGAACAAAATTCAACTCCTTAAGAACCAACCCATTTTCCCAGGGCCACAAGTGTTCATAAATCAACATTCACTTCATCAGATATGAACGAGAATGATCTTCATTCTCATTTTGTATCTGACGAATGGCCTTTAAACTGGACTCAGGTTTTGAATCCTAGATGGCTGCTGATATTCCACGTTTGGCTGCAGAGGAAGCATGGTGTAGTGGTTAAGAATGGCATTCTTCATCTGGTGGACTGGATTTATTTCCCCATTCTACCACATGAAGCCTGCAGGGTGACCTTGGGGTAGTCACAGTTCTCCCAGAACTCTCTCAGCCTCACCTGCCTCACAAGGTGTCTGTTGTGGGGAGAGGAAGGGAAGAAGAAGAAGAGTTTGGATTTATATTCCCCCGTTTCCTGTAAGGAGACTCAAAGGGGCTTACAATCTCCTTTCCCTCCCCCTCTCACAACAAACACCTGTGAGGTGGGGAGAACTATGACTAGCCCAAAGTCACCCAGCTGGTGTGTGTTGGAGTGCACAAGCTAATCTGGTTCCCCAGATAAGCCTCCACAGCTCAAACGGCAGAGCAAGGAATCAAACCCGGTGCCTCCAGATCAGAATGCACCTGCTCTTAACCATTACACAACACTGGAAGCTAACTGTAAGTCGCTTTGAGACCACTTAAAGGTAGAATCATAGAGTTGGAAGAGACCCCAAGGGCCATCAAGTCCAACCTCCAGCCAAGCAGGAACACACAATCATAGGTAGAGGAAAACAGGGCATGAAAACCAACTCATTTTCATCTTCTCTATCTAGTTATTTCACAAACCCTTTTTGGAAATAAGGGACTCCACATCATAACCCTTAGGTCTCTCCCCCCCAAAGCAATTCCACTACCATTATTATATCCATCTGTTTCCTAACCTATCCGCATCCCCAGGGAAAGCAGCAATTGAAGAGAACAGCACAATTGAAGAGGACGAGGATGGGGACGGCCCGATGCTCAGTCTGAAGTCCCAGGTTTAATCTACGGCATCTCCAATTAAAGGGTTGCAGCCCACGTGGAGGAGGAGGGCACCTGCTCCAAACTGGCAAAGCGGTTGCCAGTTAAGGTAGGCTATGCTGGGCTAGATGACTCTCTCTCTCTCTCTCTCTCTCTCTCACACACACACACACACACACACACTCTCTCTCTCTCACACACACACACACACACACACACTCACACACTCTCTCATACACTCACCCTCTCTCTCTCACACACACACTCTCACTCACACACACTCTCTCACTCACACACTCTCTCACACACACTCTCTCTCACTCACACACTCTCTCACTCACACTCTCTCTGTTTTGTTTGCATCTGTGGCTGGCATCTTCAGAGGTGTATCACAGAGAGAAGTCTGTTACACACTGTGTCATAAGAACATAAGAACGTAAGAACTAGCCTGCTGGATCAGACCAGAGTCCATCTAGTTCAGCTCTCTGCTACTCGCAGTGGCCCACCAGGTGCCTTTGGGAGCTCACGTGCGGGATGTGAAAGCAATGGCCTTCTGCTACTGCTGCTCCCGATCACCTGGTCTGCTAAGGCATTTGCAATCTCAGATCAAGGAGGATCAACATTAGTTGCCATAGATCGACTTCTCCTCCATAAATCTGTCCAAGCCCTTTTTAAAGCTATCCAGGTTAGTGGCCATCACCACCTCCTGTGGCAGCATATTCCAAACACCAATCACACGTTGCGTGAAGAAGTGTTTCCTTTTATTAGTCCTAATTCTTCCCCCCAGCCTTTTCAATGGATGCCCCCTGGTTCTAGTATTGTGAGAAAGAGAGAAAAATTTCTCTCTGTCAACATTTTCTACCCCATGCATAATTTTATAGACTTCAATCATCTCCCCCCTCAGACGTCTCCTCTCCAAACTAAAGAGTCCCAAACGCTGCAGCCTCTCCTCATAGATCTTGTTCCTAATGTTTTGTTTGCATCTGTGGCTGGCATCTTCAGAGGTGTATCACAGAGAGAAGTCTGTTACACACTTCCTAGTGATAAGGGAATATTTAGTGGGGTATATATTGTCCATGTCTTGGGGTAGGGAACCAATCAGTAAGTGTTTGGGTGGAACTTGCTATGCACCATACGTGCAGATGGGACGCCAACTGCGTCCATCCCAATCAGCCAGATAGATCAGAATGGAGGACCTCTCTCTCCACTTTTCTATCCTTAATGGAGTTCACTGATAAAAACTCCTCTTTTTAGTTTAGAAACTAAGAATGACTCCGCCTCTTCTTCGTGCCTACGCACACACATGCATGCCTGGGAATGCTCCGCTGTGCTTATGGCCAGAGGCGTTCCTCCCATTGGGCAAAGTGGGCAGTTGCCCAGGGTGCCCCCTTGTGGGGGGCGCAAAAACTGCAGGTTCGTTTGTGGGATTTTTCGTATTTTCAGTGTTTTTCCATTTTTGGCCTGCAGAGGGCGCAGTTGCTAGCAGCACCAGAATTTCAGGGATTTTTCGGGAGACTCTCCTGATGATATCACCCAGGTTTGGTGAGGTTTGGTCCCCATCCCCCGTTGTTTCCAATGGGAGCTAATAGGAGATGGGGCTACACCTTTGAGGGTCCATAACTTTGGACTCCCTGAACCAAACTTCAGACCTGGTGGAAAAAATCGTTGTTTAGTCACGGTGGGAGAGGGTGGCCGCCCATGGGGGGGCATCAAACTCAGGTTTTGCCCAGGGCTCCAGTTTACCTAGGTACGCCACTGCGCACTCTTCTCGTAATGCTGAGGTGTCTCTCCCCAGAGAGATAACAGATAGCCAGTGTTTGTAGGGACAGCGTCTTCCCTCCTTTACAAAGCAAATAACAAACAGGGATCCCAGCTTTGTACCACGAAAGTGAACAGAGGTTGAAGGGTTGATACATACTCTGCCTCTTGTGCATAATCCTGAGGCAACTTGCCTCCAATTGGCCTTTTTTCCTCTCCCTCTTTTTTGAGCCCCGCTGCTCGCAGAGACAACAAAACAGAAGCAGAGAAAATGTCTGGATGGAAAAAAACAACAACACTGCCAGGTTTCATCGACAACCTTACCTGCAGAATCAAAAACTTGGCGTAATCCATTTTGATGTTCAACAGAGAAGGCACCGGGAGCCCAGCATTCAGGCAATCTGAAATAAGCCGAGAGAGGAAGATCAGACATCTAGCTCATGACAGGGTTCAAGTCCCGAATTGTAGTCCATGAACATCTTGAGAGCTCTCTAGGTTGCGGGTGACCCCTGGCCTAGGGAGCAGCAGTGGCGTGAGGGGAGGTTAAGAGCTCGTAGAGACAAATCTGGAGGAACCGGGTTTGATTCCCAGCTCTGCCGCCTGAGCTGTGGAGGCTTATCTGAGGAATTCAGATTAGCCTGTGCACTCCCACACACGCCAGCTGGGTGACCTTGGGCTAGTCACAGCTTCTCGGAGCTCTCTCAGCCCCACCCACCTCACAGGGTGTTTGTTGTGAGGGGGGAAGGGCAAGGAGATTGTCAGCCCCTTTGAGTCTCCTGCAGGAGAGAAAGGGGGGATATAAATCCAAACTCCTCCTCCTCCTCCTCCTCCTCCTCCTCTTCTTCTTCTTGGGCCAGTGATGGGATTCAAATAATATAACAACCGGTTCCGGTGGTGGGATTCAAAAAAATGTAACAATTGGTTGTTTACGAGCACCATTTTAACAACCGGCTGAATCCCACCACTGGCTGGGGGATGCCCTTCCTTATGGGATTATTTCATAATCTAAAACAAGGTTGTTATTGGCCCCTGACCTCGTCGGTGTATGTAGACACCATCTGAGACTATTTAAAGCGATTTAAGAAAAATCTTCTGTTCAGTTCCATGTTGACAAGACTCAAGTGGTTGACCGGTTACGTTGAGACGGCAGCCAATTTTTTCCTGCAATTTTCATCCTCTCCGTAACTCTCAAAAGATAACTTGAGGTCAGATGTGACTACCTTCGAACCAGACCAGTGGTGGGATCCAAAAATTTTAGTAACAGGTTCCCATGGTGGTGGGATTCAAACTGTATGCACCAATGGGCCAAGGGCATTCCGGGCATGGGCCGGGCATTCTGGGGGCGGGGCATTCCTGGGTGGGGCTGTGGCAAGGACGCAGCCGCTGCGCCGGTCCTTGGACGGGAAACGAATGCACGCAGGCGCAGGCTGCTATGCACGCCGGTGCACCTCCTGCTAGACTGCTCCAAGTTCTGCGCGCTACTGCTGAGAGGAGGGGCGTGACTAAGGCCAAAATCACGTGGCAAAATCACCCATTAGTAACCCCCTCTTGGCACACGCAAATAATTAGTAACCGACTCTCGGGAACCTGTGAGAACCTGCTGGATCCCACCTCTGAACCGGACCCTTTGAAAAGAAACAGCACCTTCGCACACTAACCCCTCTACCGCCTGGCTGTAGCTCGCCCGCAAAGAGACTGTTTCGGATGCGCCTGCATGGCATTTTGGAATTGATTGACAGCTGTGCACAAGGGATAATCTACGTGCACCCTTTCAACCTCTCTGCTTTACGATGCGTGTGCCATTTCAAACAAAGGAAAGAAGATTGGGTGAGAAAGGAGTGGGGAAATGCACAGGGCCTTCTTTGGTGGAAATTATTAAAACAGACAAATAAAAAAAACTACACAAGCCGTTCTTTTCCTCTTGTGCGCCTCCCCCGTTTCTTCTCTTGCCTTCTATTCCAAAAAGATGTGGGTTTCTTTCTCCCCTTCCCCCAAACTGCATAATTTTGCATCGTGCTTAACTTTTTCTGCACAACCAGCCCAGTGGTGGGATCCAAAATTTTTAGTAACAGGTTCCCATGGTGGTGGGATTCAAACTGTGGCGTACTGACAATGGGGCTGGGCGGGGCACGATGGGGGCGGGGCATTAATAATTTCTCTGTTACTGTAAAAAACTCTTACTGTAAAAAAAAGTTCCTAATTTCCGGCTGGTATCTTTCTGTCCATAATTTAAACTCATTATAGCAAGTCCTATCGTCTACTGCCAACAGAAACAACTACTTCTCCTCTAATTGACTGCCTGTCAAATACTTAATACTTTCAAATACTTAATTTGGTTTCTCGAAATCAAAAGAAGGAGACTTTCCTTAAACAAGGAACTTTACCATATTTCTAAAACATGTTTTTACAACAGCCCAACAGGGAGAATTATCCCGTTTTCTACCTTCGCTAACCAGCCACATAGGAAACAACAGGACTTTATGATTTTTGAACCTAATGGAATTTCTAATGGAAAAGCAGACCCAATTAGTAACCCCCTCTCGGCACACACAAATAATTAGTAACCCACTCTCGGGAACTGGTCAGAACCTGCTGGATCCCACCTCTGGATCAATACCATTCACTAAAACCGTTGCCATCTCTGGCTTGGTGAAATTCCTTTGGGGTGATGCCTAGAGAGGGCCAAATTGGGGGCCTGGACCATAGAGACATCAGCATGGATGGGATACCACCGAGCCCCCCCACCCCGAAGCTGCCATCTCTTCCAGGGAAATTTATCTTGCAATCTGGAGATAAAGTGGAGAAGTACAGGTCCCCGCTGGAGGCGGGTGATTGTTCCTAACAATCCTTCCCGGTATTCAAGAACCGAGCTTCATTTATTGAGACTTC